>NC_056749.1:187500027-187727527 GCF_019279795.1 Protopterus annectens
AGAAAACTCACCTAGGTGGGGTGGGGGGGTTATGCCCCCAACTATATATATATATATATATATATATATATATATATAAGAGCGAGATATATATGGATATATATATGTTATTGTGTCTTTCGGCTTTTTCCGGTTAGGGGTCACCACAACGGAACTCCAGTCTGCTAATGATTGACAGTAGATTTTTACGTGCCAAGTTGCCAGCTCTGACGCACAACCTTCAATGAAGGTATGCCCATTCACGCACGTCTCCACACAGAATACGCTCTAGCTGAGAAGCGAACAGGACAGCGTCTTACTGTGAGGCGACAACACTACCGCAGTATATGTGGATATATAGTTATATATATATTTCATATGGTTGAGACCATAACATTTAAGTTTTGAAACTTCGAAATGTAAATAAAAAAAAAATAATCTTTTTTTTTTTTTTTTTTTTTTTTTATACCTTTTTGCAGGGGGGCAAGTCCTCCTTCAGCCCCCCACCCCCTAATAATTAAATATACCAACTCCGGTATGGCACTACAGCAAGGAAAACTGTAGTTATACTGTTCCATACTGTATGTCGGTCTCTATTTAAATAGTTCAAAGTTTCAGAACTTCAAGCTTATGGTCTGTATATGTGAGTGTGTGTGTGTGTGTGTGTGTGTGTGTGTGTGTGTGTGTGTGTGTGTGTGTGTTTTTATATATATATATATATATATATATATATATATATATATATATATATATATATATATATATATATGATATAGATCTCTCTGTCAATCTATATGTGTTTATTTTATTTATTTTTATTTGTGTATATATATATATATATATATATATATATATATATATATATATATATATATATATATATATATATATTAAAAGCTCCATATACTATACAAGCACCTGAGGGGAAATAGACTGACTAGGGTATGTTTGAGGCCTTACACCATAGACATTAAGCATCCCCTCCCACTGAAGTCCATTATTTCCTTCACCAACCTAGAGGGAAGTATTGTGTTTAGAAAATTGGATATTTGCCAAGTTGTTTTATCTTGTTAGTATAGACATATTTCTTGTATTTGTGAAATACTTACTTTGCATTGTTTCTCAAAATTGGTATAGATATGTAGTTGTTGGGGAAGGCATTCTATTTTAAAAATTTAAGTTATGTATATATTTAATATCTATATATACAGAGGCAGAGAGAAGCAGTGTTTCACATGTGCAAAAACTCTGATAAACACACTTGCATAGAAAATCAATTGTATATGTATATACACACATAAGAATGTGCCCAGAAGCTGCACCCGTTTTATTAAATGTTCATACATTTTTTTATTTTGATGAAATGAATGTAGCAATTCATAATATCTTAGTAACATATTTTGGATCTCTGCTACTAAATACATACATTACAAAGCATTATAAATACCCCCTTGCATGCATGTACATACACACACTTCTTTTTTTTGTTTTGTTTTTTTGTAACCACTCACTAACCATGACTTTTTAGGAGCTGACATTATTTGGGCTACCCTTTCCTTTCCCTCATTAAAGGACATCAGTCTCAGCACGCAGATTTTATGTTGGAATAGGAACACTTTTAGTTATATCTCCATGTATATTATTTCAAGTGTCAGGTGTTTTTTCTGGTTTTCCAACATGATTTTTTCTAAAAAGAATTGCAGTACTTTTCAGTGAGTATTTAAAGCTCTGTGTACTACAAAGAATTATGTCCACATGTTCTTACAACTGGGGCCAAGGTTCCCCTTTTTTTCTGCTTTGAGGTCAACTTCTTGGCATCTGTTTCATGAACATACAACAGCTTGGTTGTCATCAGGGACACAATCCTGTATGTGTCTACTCTAGTGTATAGCATATGTAAAATGCAATTGGCTATGTTATCTTTCAGTTAATGATTGATCGAAGAGAGACTTGTCCATTCATTTTGTGTAGTATTACTGTATCGTTATAAGTTTGCCTTTCCAAAACAGAAGTATTTATTTTCCAAAAACACTGAAGCAGTGATTATGCTTGAGAAGGTTCTGAAAATGTTGTCAGTGAAGTTCCCTTACAGATTCTTAGTTTATAAAACGCTCAAAGTCCAGTGAATTGAGTGATTTCTGTGACTGTTGAAATTCACTCTGGGTACATGCAACAGAGTGTAGATGGGTAGGGTGTGGGGTTGCTGATCTGTATAAACTTGATTTTTATTCTGCTCAGATCACCATCTCTGAATAATCGATCAATGGAAAAGGCTTACAGTTTGCATAACTCGTCAAAGCTACAATCGCTTAATCTTTTTTTTTCTAACACGAAGTCTTGGTTCTTATACTCAGAGAAATGAGCTAGGCCTAGTCATTACAACTGGGATTTGGATATGTATTGCATTACTGTACCACATTTTCAAAAAGTATGATACAGTTGAAGATGAATATTAATAAAATCATGGTTTGGTATAATTACTGCATAAATGAGCATTTCATTGCAAGGAAAGGAAACAAGAAGGAAACTTGAACTAAGTAGGGAATTAGTAACAAGTCATGAATAGTGAATTTTCTGGAAATAATGACTTAAATGGATGCAGTGTTTAAGAGTCTAGATTTTAGCTGTACAGTTGTGAAATAAGCATTTCAACCACAGACCCACACAACAGGAGGGGTGTCAGTAATCATTTTCACTTTAAACTAGGCTGGCTGTCAGGATCTGTATTAACAGGTACTCCTATTAAAAAATCTCAATAAAAATTTAACCAGTAACACCAGCAAATTTCTATTGAGTACATAAAGTGGTTCATATCATCTGTCAGACACTTTCAAAATAAACATTCTCTCTCTCTTCTGCTTCAGACCTTCACTGCCTAAACTCTATAAATAATTTGTTAACAAAAGTCAGCTTTGATCTTTCTTTTGTAGCTTGAATAAGAGAAATTTAAAGAAAAGAAAAATTACAGCTTAAAGTGTGTAAAAAATGTATGACTTTGAAGCTGTTGATGGCTGCTGCTCTTTCATTGGTTCATAGGTAAATACTAGACTATCAGTCTGCAGAGTATTACAAGCTGAGACGATAACTAGAGGTCAGAATCAATCCTGTACATTGTATCTGTGAGGTAAAACTTTAAACATTATGCCAACCCCATCCCCTTGTGTGAAGAAATACAAAGAGCTGAGGAAACAAGCTTGACTTATTTGAGATGGTTTAAAAAAAAGAGAGTAAACCATTACCTGCAGCCTTGGTATTTATTTGTGAAGATGATGGTGTCGTGTGTGTAGTATATTACCCTAGATATTGACAATGGCCCAGTTTCTTCTCTCTTTTTTGGCAGTGTGCATTGCACGTTGTAATCACAATTAGAATGATTTTCTTGCTGTCCAGCTGTGTTAATTTTTTTTTTCACAAAAATAAAAATCTATTCTCTGTCTTTGAACTCAAGTAAAACTACACCATGCTATAGTCATTGTTTTTGGAATTGCTGCTACCGGGGAGTCATGTTCATATAATTAGGAGTTAGATAATCAATTGGACAGAAACCGCTATAAGGAAAAAAATCAATACTTTGTATGCAGCTGAAACTGGGATGCAGTAGGAAAATATTTTTGTTAAAATTAACTTTGTACAAATACAATCATTCGATACAACCCAGTGAATAACCCAGTGAATAAGTGGAAGGTAGCTGCCATTCATCGGATTACACAGCATGCAAGCAGAGATCGTGAGAATCGAACTTCAGTCTACTGCCAAGTTAGTTCACAGTTCTCTACTCAGATTATTTGGCTCTGATGCGATTCTTTTGTTCATTCTGTCAGCTCTGGGTCTAGATGCAGGCTGTTTATTGGAAATAGTGATAAAATTGTGTTGATCACAAGGGGTTTGTCATAAATAACCATATAACCACATCCACAGTACATCATGTTTTGAGTAGATGTCTCATTAAATCATAAAATTAGTACCAGAACATTCATTATTACCAAGTATAATGCATTTTGTTGTAAAGTACATCACAATAAACAAATGGAGTAACAGCAGGGTATGTGCTTTGGGAGATGATACAAATCAAAACTTAAAAAAAAAAAAAAAAAACAGCATCACCCATTCACAAGAGAAGATTGAGGAAAGGGTTTTTATGACCGCTTTATAAATAAGACTAATAGGTATTTGACAGAAAAAGGATAGCCTAAACCTAAAAAATATTGTCTTTTGTCTTGTAAACATGTTTTTATAAAACAGTACCCCTCCATATTTCCAATTCTAGGAATACTACCAGAATTCAAAAAATATGAATTGTATTTAGAGGTGTTGTCATAATAGGGTGAGTAAAATGCTTTCGGTTTTGAGATGACTTTTGATATTTCCTTACTCTCCACTTACCATTTGTTTTTGTTGCATTGAGAAAATGTTGCTTATTAT
Source organism: Protopterus annectens (assembly GCF_019279795.1). Taxonomy (NCBI): domain Eukaryota; kingdom Metazoa; phylum Chordata; order Ceratodontiformes; family Protopteridae; genus Protopterus; species Protopterus annectens. The sequence continues at coordinate 187,504,429 of NC_056749.1, forward strand.
ACAGAAAGCAGATTACGTCACTGTGCAGTAAGTTTACAGGTGAGCCGGGACTTGATGCATAGCTTTTGACACCATAATGGTTGTAACTTAGTCTGTTCGATCAACCGCGTAATACTTAAACTTAGAATTCTCTTTTACAGTGGACAGTAATAATTCAACATATTTTATTTATTTATTATATGACAGGGCAGGTAGGCTAGTCAGTTGACCTTTTTCAGTCATAGCCCAAGCTCTGTAAACACAGCATGAAACAGTAGTCAACAAAACTGAACACAAAATTATACAGTACCATATTGCACTGAAGAACTGAATGAAACGTTAAACAATCATCTAAAATTAGATGATGAAAATTAATTACAGAAATGTTGCTGTAGATGTATTTGTGCTGCTGCTCAGTGGGTGGGTGAGATAACCATTGTCCCTAAAGTACTTGCATGTGGCTTCATTGCTAAAATATTTTTTTAGTGAAATTCTTTCAGCGTTACCATTTAAAATTCTTTAGGTAGCTGCCACTAGGTGTTGTGTCCTAGTCATAAAAAAGTTTGTCTTGAAGGGTGTGTGCATCTGTCTGTCGGTTTGGGGGTGAGCTGATGAGTGTTCTGTCATCTTCTTGACTATTTCATAGAGAGTAAGGTAGTTTACACCATAAAGGTCCGTAGCCTAGATTTAAAACTTTTTGAATATTAAGCAGATTTAAAACTTTGAATATTAAACAGCCGATCAGAAAAAAAAATGATCAGTAGCAAATGGAGTTCCTTTGAGATTGCAGTGGTGTGTGTGTGTGTCTGCTAATTAAGTAAGTGTGAAAATGTTATTTTCAGCAATCTGCATCTATTCTTAGTGCATTTGGTGCTATTTTGGCTGCAGGAGATGAGATAGTGTAATACAGCTTAAGTTGAGATATTACGTCACTCATAAGCCTTACTAAAATATATTATGAAGGTGATAGATTAATCGAGTATCATGCCATCGTATTTACAGCCTGCGAAACTTTGGATTATATTTCCCTTAGTGTCATTGAGTAAAATATTTAGGTAAGTAAGATGACAATTGTGGTGAAACAAATAACATTGCATTTAATTTTATTAGATTGAGTACAATTGTTTAGTGGATGTCCCATGCATAGTACAGGGAAACTTAATTGAAGCTGTGCTTGTTTGTAGGTCTGTATGTGATATGTTTACATTTAGGAGGACTATGTCATCTGCATATAATGTGTCTGTAGGTCTTCAGTTATATGACTGATGAATAAGAAGAAAGAAGATGGCCTATATTTGTGTCTTGGGGTACCCCTATACTGAGCCTACCATTTTCAGAGTATTGATTTGTGTGAGTAAATTTGAAAATATGTTTTGGTGGGGTCATTTTTAAACCACATGATAGTGTTGATGCCAAACACTTGACCCTACTCATTTGGATTTGTCAAAGGGAGATCATGCCTTTTAAACCTGGTGGACTTCAAGACAATCACCAAGACCCTGGATGAGGGGAAATCTGTGCATACAGACTACTTAAACTTAGCCAAGGCTGTTGACACTATCCCTCACTCAGGCATCATTGACAAACTCACCCAGCAAGGTATCAACCTTTATATTGTTAGGTGGGTTGCTAACTGGCTCAATGATAGAACACACATAGTCATAATAGGGGAATCCACCTTCAACAGCAGACCTGTAACCAGTGGTGTTCCACAAGGATCAGTCCTGGGACCTCTATTGTTTGGAATCCATTTCTCTAAAGTACATGTAAAAACTTAAGGTCTGTGGCTGACAAAGTTTGCTGATGACGACAAAGTGGGAGCAGTCATAGAATCTCCAAATTATGTCACCATCATACAAGAGGTTCTTACACAAATAATTGCTGCCAAAGTCATGGCCTTAACAACTTTGACAGCCATGTCTCCACATTGGTAAGAAGGGCATTCTATATTGCTCACCTCATAAGTAAGGGCATTTCCTCTAGAAAAATAAGAAGTTATAACCTTCTTGTATTCTTTCCTCATCGGGCCAATAATTGAGTACAATACTCCTTTTGGTATGTACCTTTCCAGACACCTGCAGCAACTGGAGAGACCAAAAATGTTCCTCATAAGGAAAATTCAAGGTCTTCAGCATCTGTCCTATGTGGATCGTTTGAAATCACTGTCACTTTATTCTGTTTAATACAGACCTATCAGAGACTATCTCTGCCTTGCATACAAAGCAATCTCTGACCCTGCTTTAATGGAAATACTGCATATCTGTATAAATGATACACAGGTTACTCACGCTAAAGACCTTAACCTGTATGTGACATAAATAGATCCTGCTGGTGGGACAGATTTGTTTCCCAGAGATTACCACACCTTTGAAACAGACTCCCCCTTTGTCAAACAGAGCACCTCACTGGCCCTCTTCAAACACAATCTGTATGATTGGATGGGTAACTGTAAATTCACCCCAAGGGTTCCACCTGTGTCCCTTTGGACAGGGGCAGTAGGTGCTGATCGTGGAAATAAGGATAAAACTTGGCTAGGCTTGTAAGACCCCTAGGGCCATTAGCCTAGTAACATCCTATTATCCTATAAATTATGCCTTTTGAGTTTTTGCAATAATCATTTATGATTTTCAGTCTCAAAAACATGAGCCATGTCAACAATAACTCCTGCTGTAATCGGTACATAATTATTCTTTTTACAATACCCAGTATTAGTGAGGTAATTTTATCATTTGTGGTACTAATGGCATTGTAGAATCCATGCTAGTGATGTGAAAGTAGGCTGTGACTATTCATGTGTTTTAGTAATTGACTGTAGCAGCTTTTCAAATATTTTAGTAATGAAGCAGTGACTGGAGTTGGGGCAGTAACCTTTGGCATGTTTGGTAAGGGAGGTTTAGAGGAGAGAGGGAGGTTTAGAGGAGGAAGAAGAGTGCTAACAGAATGCTTAAATGATGGGGGAGCATGATAACTGAAGTCACTGAGAGCTTTAGGAATGAAATCCTCTGCATTTCTGAAGAATATAGTGCACACAGTGGTGAATTGGGCTGTAGGGGATTTTCCATTTTGTGAAAATGTTTTTGTTTTGTGAGTAGAGATTTCAGAAAAATCCAGAAGTGGCAGCACCAAGCTAACTGGTAGAAATGAGTGGTGGAGTCCTTGTTGAATTGTACTGAACTTAAGGGAGCTGGCCTTACCTGTTGAAGCTTGATTTGATTTCAGAAAGGATTTGTTTTCTTCTGCAAAGTTTATGCATTTGTGTGCAAAGGAGACCCAAGAAGGGAAGAAGTCTGATGAATCCGTGAAAGGTTGTTTTGTTTCTAGAAGAGTTTGGGTTTACTGGTAGAGATACTATATTAGTTAGGAGTATTGTACTGAGTTTGCAGCTATTCTAGTTTCCTTTGTGTGAGATATCGTTGGTGCAGTAGGTCTTTGTATAGATTGTTTCCAAGTTGTTCTAATGTTCTTTCCTTTTTGTTAAATGCTCCAAGTTTATCCGGAGCAAAAGTTCAAACTCACTGAGCACAACTGGTTAGGAATTCAACCCAGTGAAAATAAAGTATTTAAGCACTAAAATGTTCAACTCCTATAAAGGCCATATCACATTTAAAATTGATAACAGCCTCGGAAAAATTTTTATGTGATGACAGGACACCCAGATGACACTAAAGTATAAGAGTTTCTGATAGGACCTGTTAGAAGGCCTCAACAACAGGCAGCTATAGAGACAACTTGACTGCCCTGATAAGAAGAAGGAAAAGACAGTATTATTAAAAGTATGCTGTCATTGAATCCCTTACCAATGCAAATGTTCTCCAGGAAGGGCCGACATAAACAGCTGATGTCAGAGCCATGGACTAAAACTAGATGCCAAGAAATGCATAGCCGTATACTTCGTTAAGTCATCCACTCCTGGTAACTATTATATTGACAACACACACCTAAGAGATGACCCAGTAGTCATGGACTTGGGGGGTGACACAGTAATCTAGCTTTTGACCATCATGTGTATACAGTAGTGAGGAAATCATTCTATTTTGTTCAACTTATAAACAAAGTTATGGCATCTAGGTCTAAGGAAGTCATTATTCCACCTTATTCAGCATTCCTCTTATCTATCATCGAGTACAATGCCCCTTTTAATATGTACTTAAACAGGCATATCTAACAACTCTAATGTCCACAGAGGTTGCTCTGTAAAAGAATACAGGGCATAAGAAATATGTTCTATGCAGACTGCCTCAAGATCCTATCTCTGTATCCTGTCTCCTATAAGCTGTTGAGGGGAGATCTATGCATGGCATACAAGATATTGTCAGATTTCACCCTGATTGACACTGCATATCTGCAAAACAGACAGCACCAGAATTATCCATTATAAGGAACTGGAACCTTGAATGTGATATAAACAGGACCTGCTGGAAAGACAGGTACTGTATGTATCAGACAGCCCTTTCTCTGGAGCAGGCTCCTCATCCATGTGAAGCAGAGTTTCTCTCTAATCCAATTCAAGTGTAACTTGGACACTTGGCTGGAGAACACAGAATTCATACCTGGTTTGGCACCTATGTTTCTAATGGACACAGACTGCCTTTAAATGATTCATCTCCCAGGCCTCTGCTTAAAATTATCAAGGGTATCAGAACTTGTCAAACATTTAGGATGCATGGCTATGCTTAAGGCCCTTGTGTTCATTAGCCTAGTAAATGCCTATGAAACCTATTCAAGCCAATGTCTGAACAGTATTCCTCAAATCTTCTATTTCACTATTACCATCACAACTCTGTGTGACATAGCCCAATTGCAGAACACCATGTAGTCATTACTACTTGTCAAGTAAAGCAGGGCAATGTTTCCAATATCACTCGTTGCATGTTGACAAACTTAATGGGAAGGGAATTCAATCTGATGAAACCAATATTTTATGCATAGAATCTAGTACTCATATGGGGAGAGACCTCTACTCCTTTGAACTTGTACGAACTCCGTAGTCTCCCCAAATAGAAGAAAAGGCAACTGTCTGAAGACAAGTCACTGCTGGAGCACACTTAAAAACTTCACAAGAAATGATTTTAATGGAAAACAGCAACTGAAGAGTTCAATATCAGTGAGATGGACTTGACCATAGAGCATCTCGGCCATTTTGCACTTAGTAAGTTGTAGCTACACCTTGGACAGCCTAATAAACAGGCAACAGTGGCCAACAACATAGGAGTAAATCTGTTGTGAATGTTTTATCAGAAAGCAAGGAAGAGAATATAACATCATAAAGTGCCCTGATTTCCACCAGGGTATGTGTAATTGTGTGGGCTTATGGGATACTTTGTCCAGTCTCTGAAGTCATGACTTAAGCTGATAGGAAGCACACACTAATAGCTTCCATAAAGGCAGAATATCCATACTTGAAAGATTGAGCATCTTTCTCTACAAAGACCTCATTTGTGCATATCTGTCACCTTGTCATGTACAAAATGGACTTCCAACTCAGTTTAAATTTCCCACACTCTTCCAAAAAAAGTGGAACAATGCACAGCACTCATTCAACTCAGTAGATAGTTCTGTATAATTTTTATAGAACTTGTAACCAGATCAAATGACCACACTGATATCGCATAACATATGGTTCTGCACACAACTTAACAGCATTTTAACTATAATTGTTGCCTGTTCTCAATGACTGCATTTATTTGTGTGTTCTGGGCACTTGAACTGTGTAGCACACACTAGCTACAGATCCTGCTTTGTCTAGTTCTGTTTGTTCTGGAATTGAGCACTAATCTCCAGCAAACTTTTTCTTCAGAGGGCCCTTTGCACCCATGTGGCAGGAGGTGTGTGGCTAGAGACCAATCCATTGAAATGGGTTCTGTTCTGAGTCTTTGACTGGGTATTTTGCCCACCAGTAAGGTTGTTTTTATTTATTTTAAAAGCCCCATGTTTGTTCAACACACACTATCGCACACAAATGAGCAGATCCTTGTACTGTTTGCCGGGTGTAGTAACGGTTAATTTTCCCTTAGCTGTAGTCTGTTTTCCAGTGGGGACTTTTTCTCAGTCTGCAGACCAATACAACATCTGAGCCACCCTCTCTAGATCTTTTCATTTATACTAGTGGACTACCTAGCACAAGAACCCAATCAGGCCACTTCAGGTCAATCTCTTTTACCAACCACACCTCTTACCTAGCATTATGGATGGGCAATACCCTATCATTTCTCCAGCCCACCTGGTTGAATTAGGCATCCTGAGGCAATGTAGTAATTGCTCAAGTACACTGACAACCCACTTATTTTACAGTAGTCAAACTCAACATGCGAGAGGTGCATTTACATAAAAAACATTGAATCAGTGTTGCCTTGCTCACCAGTCAGTGTAGCTGACTCCAAGGAGGTTTTCAGCACTTGTAAATTACCACCTGAACACAGCATGAAACCAACACATAACCCCACATATACAGAGATCTTCTCTAAATACCTACCCAAAGCAGGGAGACCTCACAAACACAAGCACACTGCACCACACATAGCTCACATGCAGATAAATACAGTAGACATTATAACACACATGCCAGTATCTCACCAGGTAACCCATTAAGGCATAATACAAAACCAAATTTACTACTCATTAAAATACGTCAGTGCAACTGCCATGGCTAAAAGCATAAACCTTTAATAAACTATACAAATAATACAAAAGGTAAGCACTTTCCAATTGCTAAGAACGCTTCTTCAGATCTAGTTAAAATCACTGAAGAAAACTAATTTTAAAAGAAAAAGAGCCAATAAAAACAAACAAAATAAAATACAAATTTTAAGTAATTAATTTTGTTAATTATTAGAAGCCTTTAACCAATACATTTAGAGAAATGCACTTCTTGTGGATAGGTTTATCAACACATGTATGGATTAAATGTTATATGATGACTGGTCAATAAAAACTAAGATAACCAATAAAATTCACTACTGACAATCCCTGCAAGTACACTGCTTAGTTAATTAAGGCATATGTATAAAGTGAATGAAAACAACTAATAAAACACAAATAACAGAAAACTACAATTTAAAGAGATCATGCTCCTGTAGATGATAAGCATTTACATATTCTTAAATCAATGCTAGTAATCACATTAAATTATGCATATAAAAACTTGTATACAATGATATAGATGGAACCAATAGTAACAACGAAGGTGATTCCTGAGTGATCTTATTCGTTTATTGCTGAACGTCTAGCCAATGGAAAGGGAGCTACAGCCTTATAAATGGATACTGAGGCATAAATATAAGTTCAGACATTAAAAACAATTGGACATTGAATGCAAAAGCAACCAATAAAGCTTGATGCATTGAGACCAATTTTCAAAAATAAATTAATCCATGTATAAAATACTATGCTGTCATGAAAAAAATAAATGCTGATTGCTGAAAACAAAAAAGATGTTAAAGATGATAAATAACCATTTAAAGTACCACATTGAAATATGAGGTATTATAACTCCAATCTCATTTGTAAAGAGTGCCAAAACAAACTAAATAATGTAAAATTCTTTGGTAAAAATCATCATCACAGTGGCCAACCCCCCTTGAGGGTGGATCAAAAAAAAATGCATAGCCATATTCAGACCTGGCATTAAGAATGAAATGACCATTAAAGCTTGCTACATAAGACAAATATTGGAACAAGTAAGTGATCCGTATATAAAGTGCTATCATAAATTATTAAATGATACTTAAGACATGAGTCATCCATATAAAACAAAATGCGTCAAAATCTGCGACTCTGCTACTACAATTTTGTTGATAGGTGGCCTTGGATTAAAGGCTCAAAAATTAGAAGAGAGTATCATTCTTATATATAGTCAATGTCATGGAAGCCTATGCCTTTTAAGGGTGGGTTGAAAAGGTACACAGCCTTTCAGACTGGAGGTTTCTCAGATTGAAGGACAGCAAACCATTTCATTTCTGCTAATTCTGTGTTAGTAATGTTACCACCTCTTATAGTCTTCTTGATCATTTGAAGTGCCATAAAATGAAAAGAGTGGGTCTGCTTAGAAGACATCTGCTTGGCAAGAACATTACTGACTTCACAATGTCAGATGTCATTAATATGCTTGAGAATGTTCTTTAGGGGCGGAGCCTGAATGGCTAACTGAAAGCCGCAGTATTTTGGAGCTACATATAACTAGTTAAATAAGACAGGAAAAATATTCTTTTTTTTTTCTTCAACGTATAAAATCTTATAGATAAAGGACTAATTTACATAACTGGAAACTTTGGTGAAATTTTACAAATAATTTCCTATCAAAAAGCTTGGAGATGTATTCATTTGTTAAAATGAGCAACTCGAGGAATTCTCACCAGGATGCTGCCTTAAAGAAGGAATTACAACAGATGACATCTACCCTACAGGAGTTGTCTTTGAAGATGGATGATTTTAAAGATAACCTAGAATATCTTAAACCAAGCCATCAAAAACAGGCTGCCACCTTCAAGGAAATGCTACAACACCAAACAAGGATAACAGGAATAGAGCTTTCTCTGAATGACTTAGAAAGCAGACTTAAGGAAGAGGAAACACAGAAAGAACTGCTTCTTAAACAAAACACTTGGTTGGTTAATAAAGTAGATGACTCGGAAAATAAGGAGAGGAGAAGTAACATCAGAATTTTCGGATCACCTGAAAACACAGAAGGTGAGGATATTATTTCCTTTTTATCAAGCTGGATCCCTGACTTTTTAAATTTAAAAGAATGACTTTCCTTTGGCATTGAAAGGACACGCAGAGCTCTTGGGAAACCTGCCACTAACCTAAACTCTCTTCTAGGTCAATAATTATCAAACTTCTTTCATACTTGGACAAGGAACTGATTTTAAGATCTGCTTGGAGGAAGGCACCTCTAAAATATAAACAGAGCCTGATAAGATTTGATAATAACTATTCATCTAGAATAATGGAACAAAGAAAAAGTGTGGCCAGTGATCGTTTCTGAAACAAAATAACATCAAGGCACAACTTGCATATCCAGCTACGATAAGAATATGCCAACGAGATGGGGACTTTTACTGACTTAGAGGAAGCCTCTTCATTTATTAAAACTAATAATGTGATTACTTTACCAGAAGATATAGATGGGATGTCACCTTCTGTCCAGACATTTGTTTCTTTTGTTCTTTTGAGAGATGTCAAAAAGAAGCAAAAGACTGATACTGTTACAGCCAAAATCTCTCAAAGTTTCTACTATGATATGAATTGTTTTAACATTATTTCAAAGGACCAGCTTTACTGCTTGGAATTTTAAAACAAAGGTAACTAACCAATGGAATCTTTATCTATATTTTTTTGAAAATAGATGACGCATGAGAGTTTTCACATTACCTCAGGTTTGTAAAACTGGGTACATTTCCATCAGAAGTAGGGTTATATAGCACATAAAATATTTATACTGTAAATCAACATATATTGAACATATGTGTATTTTCTCTTTTCTTTCTCTCTCTCTTCTCATTATTTAACTGCATCTTGTCTCCCTTTCTAAATTCTCTCCTATTTACTATAATAATATAGTCTGTATATATTTAATAACTCACTATCTATGCATAGATAAATAATAGTCTAAAATCTAATTTTAAGGTAGACTAATTGGAATAGTGAACTTAATTATTATAATATTTATTAGATTAATGATAGTCACTGTTATGCTTATTGGGATTGGGGACATGTTCGTGATTAACTCTTAAATGTTCCATTCATGTGCATATGTCCTTTGAATTATTTCCTTTTAATATTAACAAATATATATAAAAAAATCACATTCTATTTGTGTTGACATAGCAACAGTAAACAGTTGCTGCAGTTTCTAGGACACTGTGAACCTGCAAAGTGCATTTAGCCTCACAGATAAATAATAAGAAAAAGTTATGTTTAGTTATTAAAATGAAAAACAACATAAGCAAGGTAAAATAAATACATAATAGGGCTGTTTGTAAATATTTTATGATTTATCCTCCTAGGATTTACATATTCCTGGAAACACAACTAAAATGTTCCCAAATTACATGTGCACTTAAATGTATCTTCTTGATTTAAAAGTATTACTCAGTTTAACATGCTGATTCCACAAGCTGTCTGCACTGTAAAAGTTACGTTTTATATGTTACTTGAAATTGACGGTCTCTAGAGCACATGAAAAGATACACATTACTTTTTACAAAATGTTATCTTTGCAGTTACCTCACACTCTGTACAAACTCAATTAGCAACTGAAAACCATTCATTTAAAATAGTTTAAATATTAAATGTGCCCTTGAAATGCTATTGACATTTTGACAAATTATAATCTGAACTGTAAAATAAATGACTTGAAAGAAATGAAGTAATGCATAGATTTCAAAGACAGTTCTTGACACTACAGTAAAAGTAAAAATGCATATTCACAAGGAAGTATTGAAATGTTTTAGTCTTCCAGTTAAAATAGCTTACTGTCAACATTTTGCGATTATCAGAAAGTTTGAAGAGCTAGGAAATTAGTATTTGTCTTTATAATGATTATTAGAAAGATGTTAGACTCTGCTTTGTTTAATGAATTGTGGCATGTTTATGAGGAAAAGTGGACTCAGTTACTCACATTGGACTACACAGTGCTTGCTTGGGCTAAAGGGAAGTCTCTGTGTTCGCCAGTGGCAGTGGTTAACACTGAGCAGCCTGCCTGTCCCTGTAGGAGTGATTACTGCCTAGAAGTAGTTTTATTGGCCATTTTGGGTCAATTCTAAACTCCTTGATCTCGCCCTCTTAAAACCCTGCAACTCTATTTTAGCACGGTCTTGTGCACAGAGCAGCGTCGGGCAGTGCCACTTAAACAGGTTTAAACTATTCCCGGCTCCACAAAGTCTGCTCTTCACTTTTTCCCTTAGAACTGCTCTAAATCTCTAAGCACTCTGTTTTCATTCTAAAGCCCTACACTTGCTCGTATAAGTAATTTCATAGGTAAACACAAACTAAAGCACTACATCCTCTTATACTCCTCCTTCTAAGCACTTGCTCCCTATTGTTTTTTTCTGATCAGTCAATAAGTAGTTCCCTATATTATTCTGGCATGTCCAAAGGTCAGTTTTGAGTTTACTCTCCAGTCCAGCTGGTGAATCTGGGAATCTTGAGGCAATGTTACAACTGCCTTATGTATACAGACCACACTCTCCTCCTCCCAACAAGCTCAAATATATGAGAGATGTAATTATATAGCCAAACTGGAGGCTAAGCTCTCTCAACCCAGTACTGGCACAGCCTGTCAGGAGGAGAAGGTAACCACACACACCACAAATCCAGTCTCACATAGACCTATTGCATCAGAAAACCAAACACATAAACACACAAAAACATACTCGGAGGCTCTAAATAAAAATCTGCCTAAGCAGCAGAGACCTCCAAAGCAAACATCCAAGCAACACCTACCAGGAAATAATATCCACATAGCACATAGCTCACAAAGTCAGTGTGCCACATAGTCACAGCCCTTAAGGCTAAGCAACACACCTAATACACTTGTAATAGGGGACTCTATTGCCAGACACACTGACGTCCCACTCACCAGGCTGAACAAGGAGAAGGTTACTGTAAGCTGCCTGTCGGGTGCCAGGATCCGCCACATAACACAAGCACTCAGGTCACTCCAAAGCAAGTACAAATATGACTCCATCATTGTCCATGCTGGTGTGAATGACCTGACGTACCTCCCTGGACTACATGAAAAATGGCGTACAGGAGCTCTTTGATCATGTAGCCCAGACCGGTATGACCCTGACCTTGAGTAGCATCTTACCCTCACCAAGAATGATGCCACAGTATAAAGACAAAATGATCAATTTTAACAATTTGCTAAAGTATTGGTGTCATTGAAAGGGGATCCAGTCTCTGTCAGCCTGGGATGACATGCTCGACAAGCCACGTTGCTTCGCTAGGGACGGCTTGCACCTGTCACCCCTGGGTTTTTGAATACTGGCAAAGGCTCTTGCCTCCCCCATAGTACCTTTTTTAGACAAGGCTCAAAAGACAAAGCCACCCCCATAGACAACACAAAGAAAAAAAAAAACTAAGGGTAATGCTGCTCAATGCCAGAAGTCTAAACCTCAAGATGCATGCAATTGAGACTCTTCTCAGTATGGAGAATATTGATATCTGTGCAGTAACAGAAACCTGGTTCAGGGCTCCTGAGAGCACCCCAGCACTAACAGGTTATACTTCATACCATGCTTTCCAGCCCCAAAACTCGGACCGAACCACAAAAGGAGGGGGAGTATCCATATTTATCAAAGATACCCACACCTCCAGGTTAGTGGCACTGCACAAATCATCGGAGACCATCCATGTGCAACTAACAGTGGGAAAAACTGCCTTTCAGTTTGTAGCCTGCTACAGACCACCCTTCCAAACACAGGAACCTCACTCAGCTTTCCTGAGAACACTGGAGAATATGAAGGTCTCCCCAAACACTATTATATTGGGTGACTTCAACTACCCAAACATCGATTGGGAAAACTACTCAAGCCCAAACACCCTCGCCCAACGGTTCCTAGAATTTATAAACTCAAATGCTATGGAACAACTGGTCACCACTCCCACAAGAGGGGAAAACATATTGGATCTGGTCATCACCAACATGGGGTCTCTATGTTCCACACCAGAGGTATACCCCTCATTGGTAAGATCAGACCATAAACAAATCTCACTGGACATCCATATTCCATCCCACCCCTAGCCAAGGAAAACACGGTGAAGAACTTCTCAAAAGCAAACTTCACACTTCTCAAAACTGAGGTGGAATCCTTCAAAGCCCCTGGGCCAGTGGAAAATATGGCCCAAAATGCAGAATCCTTTACAAAAGCATTCTATGGACACCTACAGGAATGCTTGGAGCATGCTATCCCAAATAAAACCAAGACTCACTCCTCCAAAGTCAGGAGATCTGTCTGGTGGACCCTGGCCATCAATAAGCTATACAACAGAAGGACAAAGCTACTACATGACCGAGCAAAATCCCAAAAAGGGAAGGTGTCACTGATAAGTACTAGCAAAAAAACTGCAATCCCTCATAAAATCATTTAAGGCCAGCTTCCAAAGAAAAATTGCATAAGACACTAAAGATAATCACAAGGCCTGCTTTAGTTATGTCAGATACCTGGGAGGCAACTCCCAGATATGCTCTGAGTTAGTGCAAAATGACAAAAAATACACTGAACCCACAGACATTGCCAACACCCTGGCAGAAAGGATATCCCCCCCCCCCCAAAAGAGCAAATGTCTATCCCAACAGAGTGTAGCCTTCCTGAGATCACAGATGCACAGGTGAGAGCTGCCCTCTCCAAAGCGAAAAACACCGCATCAATGGGACCAGATGGTGTCCCAGGCTGCATCTTACATGAGCTCCAAGAAGAACTAAACCCTCATATAAAGTCACTGTTCAATCTCAGCCTTACTCCAGGATATATACCCAAGGAATGGTGTACAGCAGCAGTGGTCCCTCTCCACAAAGGTGGTGCCACAACAGACCCCAGGCACTATCGCCCTATAAGCCTGTCTAGCCTGGTCTGCAAAGCTATGGAGCGTATCATCATGGAAATCATAAACAAAGACATTGGGAACCTCCAGACACTGGATCCTACCCAATTCAGCTTCGTTAAGGGCAGATCTTGCCTCTCGAACCTGGTCAACTTCTTTGAAACAGTTACCAAAGCCATAGATGAAGGGAAGGTAGTCCACACAGCCTACCTGGACCTTGCAAAAGCCTTCGACACAATACCCCACTCGGGCATCATAAATAAGCTCACCAGCTTAAATATCAACCCCTATGTCACAAGATGGGTTGCAAACTGGTTCAGAGATAGAACCCACATGGTCAGAATAGCAGGTGCCATGTCAGACTCTAAACCACTTACAAGTGGCGTCCCACAAGGCTCAGTCCTGGGACCTCTCATTCGGTATATATTTCTCCGAGGTACAGGCTAACACGGGTGGACTATGGCTAACTAAGTTTGCAGATGACTGCAAACTGGGTGCTGTAATCGACTCTCCGGCTGACACAAGCATCCTCCAAAAGGGTCTTACAGAGACAGATAACTGGTGCCAAAGCCATGGCCTAAAGCTGAATGCCAAAAAGTGCATAGTCATCCCCTTTGGGAAAAACAAAGTGCCCACAAATTACTACATAGGTGGTAATCCATTAAGTACGGAAGAAGTAATTAGGGACTTGGGGACCCAAGTAGATAGCAATCTCTCCTTTGACAATCATGTTGCCAAAGTGGTTAGAAAGACCTTCTATATAGCCCACCGTATCATGAAAGGGTTCACATCTAGATCAAGAGAGGTAATTGTGCCCCTCTACTCATCGCTTATCAGGCTTATAATTGAGTACAATGCCCCGTTTAGGATTTACCTTACCCGACACCTTCAGCAACTGGAAAGACCCCAAAAGTATCTCACCAAGAGGATCAAGGGACTCAAACAGATGCCCTATGCAATTCGGCTAAAGAAACTCTAGCTCTACTCAGTTGTGTACCGCCTACTCAGAGGCGATCTGTGTCTGACGTATAAAGCCATGTCCAACCCAGAATTAATGGACATGCTTCACCTCAGGAAATCCAAATCCCTTGGAGCTGCACACTCCAGGGACTTGAACCTCAGCACAGAAATAAATAGGACATGCTGGAGGGACAGATTCATATCCCAGAGGCTCCCCTCACTCTGGAACAAAATCCCAATCCATGTTATGCAGAGCCCCTCACTAACCCTCTTCAAGAGAAATGTTGACGAGTGGATGGGAGATTGTAAGTTTACCCCTGGGATCTCTTCTGTGTCCCTGCTTGGCAGAGGTACAGTAAACTAACCTTAAAAGGGCTACCTTCTGTGACCTACTATACAGAGGCACAGTCAACTAATCTAAAAGGGTGGTGAAAGCCAAACACACTCTGGCTAGGCTTATAAATGCCCTAGGGCAGATAGCCTAGTATCAACCTATGAACCTATTCCTGGAAACTCAACTGAAATGTCCCCAAATTACTTGTGAACTTAAATAAAACTGCCTGATTAATGAGCATAATTTACTTTAACAACCTGAATCCATAAGCTGTCAGCTCTATATTTGCTACATTATATATGTCACTTGCATATGATAGTCTCTAGAACACATGAAAAAATACATATTATTTTTGAAACATGCTATATTTGCGCTAACCATGCATTCTAAACTAACTCAGTTGGTAACTGACAAGTTATTTATTTGAAACAGTCTAAATATTAATTGTGCCCTTGAAATATTGTTGCCGTTTTGACAAAACAAAACCTGAATTGAAAAAGGAATGATTTGAAGAAGTGAAGTATTGTACAGATTTCAAAGACGGCTATTGGCACTACAATAGAAGTAGAAATGTATACATGCAAGGAAAAATTGAAATGCTTTACACTTTTAGTTAAAATAGCTTATTGTTAACTTTTTGCTTTATCAGAAAATTTAAAAAGCAAGGAAATTTGTTTCTAATTTGTCTTTATAATGTTTACTAAAGTGATGTTAGTCACTGACTTGTGGATTGTGAGTCATGTACAAGATGGACTACTGAATATTATTTCTGTTTACCTATGTATGTTGAATTTGTTTTATTAGTACTGATTTAAAACAAGGGAAAGAAAGGGAAGGGACATTTCTGTTTTGGTCAAGGAAGGAGAGGCTTAAGAGTATTCTAACTGCCCAGAGAACTCTCTAAGATGCTCTAAACACTGTTTGATTAATACTAAGGTAAGTCTTGATTACCATATGGGTACCTTCACATTCATTCTAGACCTGATGTGATTACCCATTCTGGAAGCAGGAGGTGCCCTATGCAGGGTGGGAATTGCCAGGGTGATCGTAGTTCATTCTTAGACTCTTCTCTGTAAATCTATAAATATGTGAAAGTGCTGCACACTAGAATGTAGCACACCTCTACTCAGAGTCAGGATACCACTGATAAGCCATGTCTTTTCATAAGTGTAAGTTGAAGTTTGTGAGCTGAAGAGTGGGAAAGTAAAGGAAGACAGTACACCTACAGTAAATTCATATTTCATTGGTAATCACTCATTGTCTCCTACAGAGTCCTTTTAGTCAAATTATTTTAGTAATAATCTATTTGTTTGCTTATTTAGTGTATGCTTCTCTGTTGCATTTAATTTATCCAAAATGACATATCTAACATGTTTGTGATCTCTTAAGGGTAACTAAATATTGGATATTTTCTAAGTCAACATAATAATTGTTTACACTACTGACATTCCATCTGGATATATAAAATACTATAGAATAATAATAGAATAATATAGAATTTCATGTCTGTTTTAAGAAAATTCTCCACATAACTAACATATGGAGCTCAGTTGATATTTTTGGTTAAAGGTATAAGTGATAATCCAATAGATCTATCTTTATCTGTTGGATTAGGAATGACTTTCATTCCATGTTTAATGGGAAATTCATATTTACTTGTATTTGACACTTTAGAATTAATGCTTTATAGAAGTACTTTTTTAAAGCCTGGCCAGAATTTTACCCTACTTGTATTTAAAGAAAAAAGAACATTAAATTACACTCCCAAGTTTACACACACAAAAATAACATTCAATGTTATCAGATAATATGGTATAACTACTATAATCGAAATAAAAGAAGCAAAATGTTTCTTCCAACAATAACTTGAAATGGATTTAACATTCTTATTAAATACTAATGGCTTAAATAATGCAAATAAAATATCAAACTTACTAAAATATTTAAATCTAAATAAGGCACAAGTAGTATTTCTCCATGAAATGCATTTTAAGACTAAGGATGGCTTTATTTGGAACCCTAAGGACTATACAGTCTTAGCTCAATCCTCCTATAGAAAAGTTATTTATAAATATGTAGACAAAGAAGGTCTACTAGCCTTTGTTATAATTAAATTTAATAACAGAATATGGACCTTAGCTAATCTATATTGGTTCCCAGGAATTGGAGCATGAATGGGTAAACACCTAGATTTTATTTCCAACCATTATAAAGGAAATCTTATACTGGGAGGAGACTTTAATTGTACCTTAGAAGCTTGTGAAACCACCAAGAATTCTTTTTGCTTAGCAACTATTTCAAAATCCTTAAAAAGATTGATTGATTCATTTCATTTAATAGATGCTTTTAAAGTAAAAGATGATAAATCCTTATTTTCCCATAACGACCATAGATTTTGAACACAAACCAGAATAGACATATTCATAGTTCAAGATTTACAAACAAAAATCCTCAACTTGTCAATAGTTCCATGCCCCTTCTCAGATAATGACTCTCTGATAATGAAGCTCCAAATAGAGTTTAAACATTTAATCCTCTCAACTAGAATTCCATCATATATCACAAAAATTTAAAAAATTCAGACCCTGGATGATGTCAGAACTACAATTATTTCTTAAAATTAATAATACAACAGAAATCAGTAGAGTCAATGTTTGGGACTCATTAAAAGTGTAATTTATTTGGTAAAACCCTTAGCTGGTACAAAAACAAAGAGAGTGGAAATCTGAAGCATTAGACTTGCAAACTAGACTCTTGACAGCAAAATCTAAAAAAAATCTGAATTGTCCAGAAGTCAAAAAAGAAAGAGGAATTAAATAAAAAACTTGTCTAGTCTTGGAAAAATTAAAAATAAACTCATTAGCCACCTCCCCCAGATATCTACGTAACTTATTTGCAAGAATTAAAGTACAATCTAATGCAAATAACACCAGTAGTATACATCATAAAAAGAAAGGGAAAAAAAGGATCAGATATAGGAGACATCATTGAAGCATTTCAGTTCCATTATATGGAGCACTTCAAAGAAGATTTAGATACCAACCAAATAAACTTAGATACAAACCTTATCAATATAAAAAAAAAAATCCAGAAAACGTAAAACTAGACCTACAAAAACCTGTATCCTACAAATTGTTGACAAGATAAAATAAAGTAAATCTAAGAAAGCTCCACGGATAGATGGTATAATTACAGAAATTCACAAACTCTTCCCTTCAACAGTAATCTCCCTTTTTCATAAAACTTTACTAGAAGTCCAGTCAGAAGCAAAAATACTACCCTCATGAAAATATTCTTTCATAACACCAATTCTAAAAGATAATAAACCATCAGACCTTTGCACCTCATACAGACCTATATCATTACCGAATAATGATTACAAAATATTCATGTCAATCCTAGCTAACAGAATGAGAATCCCACTTTCAAAGACAATAATGATCAAACTGGATTTTTATATAACAGGCACACACATGATAATATTAAAAGGATACTTACTCTTACAGATTATGTGAATAAAGAAGATAAACACTTGTAATCGGATTAGACATAGAAAAAGCCTTAGATTCCCTCAACTGGGAATATCTAGTTAAAACTTTAGCATTATTTGAATTTCCTCCTCCCTTCATCTTATTACTAAAAAACATATATATTTAATAACTTAGCCTACATTAAATTAGGTTCTTTCATCTCAGAATCTATCCATATAACGAAAAATGTACTAAACAAAGATGCCCCCTTTCTCCTATTTTATTTGCTTTGGCTATAGAAGTACTTGCAGAAATAATACGCAATAATCCAAGAATAAAAGGAATAGGTGTCTATGACCAGTACATACCTAAAATAATGCTTTTCGCTGATATTTTATTAACCCTATCAAACTCCAGGGAGTCATTAGGACAGCTAGAAGAAGTAATGGAGACATTTTATAAGATTTCAGGTCTACACTTTAATAGATCAAAATCAAAATTTCTGTTTTCAAATAAGAAAAAAGAACTACAAGTTACAGATAAATCCATCATAGGAAAACAAGAACTTGCGCTAAATTATTTAGGAAAATATAAATAAAAATATAAATGAAACAATATTAATAAATTATAAAAACATTATTGAAACAATAAATATATATATAAAAAAGTGGAACAAAATTATATTAACTTTTGAAGACAGATTGCAATTAATAAAAATGGTCTTATTGACAAAAATACTATATGTAGCATTACCAATACAGTTAATTCCTGAAAGATGCACTATTAAAGAACTAAACTCATGTTTAATAAAATTTTTATGGTATTCAAAAAAGAATAGAGTAGCTCTAACTCATCACACTAGACCCTGGGAACAAGGAGGATTGTACTTCCCATAAATAGAAACATATATAAAAGTATTTGTGCTTAAAACTACAATAGACTGGATAAACCCAAATTATTTTGCCAACTGGGAAGAATTAACAATGGCTATATTAACAAATGAATTTAATCTGTTAAAAAAAAATTAATAGTAGACAAATCAAACAAACCCTGGTACATACTATGCATAAGTATACAATATAATATAACAAAACCTTCTAAAACAACACTGATTAATCATTACATCAATTCCTTTAGGAAACATATCAATGCAAACATAGAGCTAAAACTTTGGTTTGAACTTTTAACCCCATTTACCATCACTAAGTACTTTCCTCACAAAATATATAGGGAAACAATAACTTCCTGGGAACAAAATGGTTTCTTATGCTGGTTTCAATGTGTAAATAAATTTAATGTTTTAGATATATATATATATATATATATATATATATATATATATATATATATATATATATATATATAAATATAATAAAAACTGCTTACAATATTCCAACACAGGACTGGTTAACCTTACAAAGCATTCTAATGTACACTAAAGATTTATGCAGATTAATTAATAATTCCTCATTTAAAGATATTCCAAATCTAATAAGTTTTCTGTATGAATTTATATATAATAGTTGTGAAAGAAAAATTTCATTTCAAATCTATGTAAAGAGATAATAACATATAAAACAATTTCCAAACCATCATAATGGCAGTTCTTAACAAAAGGTCAACCATTGCAGTTAACAGAAGAAATGAAAACTAGCATCTTACTATCAATTAATTACACCTGTAACACACAGTACTAGAAAATATTTAACTGGAAATATTTAAATAGAGCATTTTTAACACAAGATAGAATTAAAAAGATCAGTACTACTACAAATGTTTTTTGTTGGAGGTGTAAAAAGTCAAATAAAGCAGACTGGATTCATATGTCTTATGAATGTAATATAATATTAAATCATATTGGAATGGAATCGATCATTTTTACAAGATTTATTTAATGAATCCTTTAACTTAACTAAAGCATTGATTATTCTAAACGTAAATGAAGTTCCCTACTTGGATAAGACAAATATGTATTTGTTATGGACAATACTTGCTATATCTAGGAAATGCGTAACCAGAAGGTGGAATTCAAATACATCCCCGACCTTGGAAAAATGTTACACCTTACTGAAGACAAATACATCGATGGAAATAAAAATCAAAGAACTATGAATCTATCCCAGGCCATTAGTAAATAATCCTTGGAAGAAAGTTGTATCTTTGTTGGACACACTGCAATAATCAATATTTTATCTCTGATACTTGATCTGTTAATTCTATATTTAATAACATAGTGTATATAATTGAAAGTCAGGCTATTGTAAATATTGTATACAGTTGTTTAAAATTTTAAAAATATTATGTAAATGTTATTTTAATTGAAAATAAAAAATTTTTTGAGGAAAACAATATGTTCTTTAAAAGGTCTATTCATCTTCCCAGTGTAGAATGATGCACAAAGATCCCATGTAACTAGATAAACTGAATTTTTAGTCTTGCAGTCTGTATAAAAATGTGGTTTATATATTCAACACGAAGGAGGATGTACAAATGAGTTGGGGGTAGATAAATATCTACATGATTTTCATGA
This sequence comes from Protopterus annectens, assembly GCF_019279795.1. Taxonomy (NCBI): domain Eukaryota; kingdom Metazoa; phylum Chordata; order Ceratodontiformes; family Protopteridae; genus Protopterus; species Protopterus annectens. Next base: position 187,525,247 of record NC_056749.1, read on the forward strand.
TCTACATGGAAAGGTACTTATTCTAGAAGATACAGTAGAGGTCTTGTTCTTAGGACCATATCAAAGTTTTTTTTCAAATTGGCACAGCTTTTTGAAACAGAAAGTGGGGTGATCATCTACTATTCTCCTAATCTGGTCCTCTATGGTTAAAATTGCCTAGGTTTTTTTCTCACATTGTCACATACCAAACTGACACCATTAGAATAAGTGAGTGTAAACTTAAGTACTTTGTTTAAACCCTTGAAGGATCATTGGAAGTGTTACAATTTTTCTTTGATAAACAGGTTTCCCTTTGGTGAGTCATAAATCTTTAGTTAATTGAATAGTAGAATGAACCTCTCGTGTTATAACCCCTTACAAAAAAATCTTTACCTAGAGTTGACATGGCCTCATGATAAGCTTCTTCATCTGTGTGTAGATGTGAGGTTCTTAAAATTGCCCTTTAAATATATTTTTAAAAATGTGATTAGGATGCACACTGGTACATCCAAGTAACTTATTTTTCTGGCAGGCTTTTTCAATGTAATATACATCAAGAAACTCCATGGAGGAGGAGGATTCATTAATAGTGAATTTAAGAAAGGACATGGTTGCTTCCAAATAAGTTATAAAATCTTTGAGCTGTTCTAAAGTACCATACCACAGAATAAAAACATCATCTACAATGTGCTTATAGTACTGGATGCAATCAGAAAAACTATTAAGAACACGTAGACCTTCCCATTTCACTAGGACCATATTACCATAGCTATTGGCACATGGTGTGCCCATAGCCACTCCCAGTTTTGCCGATAAATGTCATATTTAAATATGATCACTCAGGAATTGCCTTGGTTGTTCCTATTGGTTCCATCTATATTTGTGTGTACAAGTTTTTATATGCATGATTTAACGTGATTGCTAGCATTGTTTCTGGAGTAACTAAATGTTTATCATTTACAGGAGCTTGGTCTCTTTAAATTGCAGTTTGCTGTTGCAATCTGTTTCTTAGTACTTGTTTTCATTCACTTTATACGTATGCCTTAATTTAACTAAGCAGTAAGCTTTCAGCCAGGAATCGTCAGTAGTGAATTTTATTGGTCATCTTAGTTTTTATTGACCAATCATCAAACAACATTTAATCCATATACGTGTTGATGATCCTATCCACAATAAGTGTATTTATCTTCATTTATTGGTTAAAGGCTTCCAATATTTAAAGAATTGGATTACTTAGAATTTGTATAGGTTCTTTTTCTTTTTAAATTAATTTCCTTCAATGATCTTAACTAGATCTGAAGAAACATTCTTAGCTATGAAAGCACATGTCTTTTGTATTATTTTTATAGTTTATTGAAAGTTTATGCTTTTACTAATGGTAATCACACTGATTTTTGTTTTTATATTTTTTCAACATTGTTTTTGGCGAGTTCATTTTGCTGCTGCGTTTTCTTTCTCAGATGTACTAATCATAGGTGACTCTATCATGAGACACACTGATGTGCCACTCACAAGCTTGGATAAGGAGAAGGTCACTGTTAGCTGCCTATCTGGTACCAGGCTCGAACATCACACACACACACACTAAAGTCTCTCAGCAGCAAGTACTGTTATGACTCTGTTATACTACATATTGTTGTCGGTGACTTGAGATGTACCTTTCTGGACTTCATGAAGAGAGACAAGACGGAACTCTCAAATTGTGTGCCCCAGGCAGGTATGTCCCTAGCCTTAAGCAGCATAATACCTTCACCCAGGATGATGCCACAATACAAGCAAAATATGATTGACTTCATCCATTGGCTTAACTTTGGGTGTCATTCTAAGGGGATCCAGTTCCTGTCTGTCTGAGAAGACACAGTTGATAGACTTCAGTGCTTTGCTAGAGATGGTCTTCCACCTGTCATCTCTAGGTTTTCAGTTTCTGGCAAAGGCTCTTGCCTTCCCCATAGTGCCTTTTTTAGGCAATGTCACAAGTACAAAATTTCTAATGTAAAATTTTCTTCAAAAACCAACATCAGGTTCATGCTGCTAAATGGTAGAAGTTTCAACCTAAAACTACACTCCTTGGAAGCTGTCCTCACCTTTAGGGATGTGGACATCCGTGCAGTCACAAACCTGGTTAAAAAGCTCTAGTAAGCACCCCAGCTATACCAGGTTACAATGCCTTTCACTTTCTCATACCATCAGATGAGAGTGGGAAGTCCAGAGGAGGAGGATTATCTATTTTTATTAAAGAGAAATACTCGTCCAGATCGGTATGTCTAAATGAGTCCCTTGAACTTCTCTATGTACAACTCTCTGTAGGTAGAACTCCTCTTTGTATTATCACCAGTTATAGGACCCCATCCATGAATCAGGATACCCACAATGCCTTTGGACCTCCTGGAGTCACTCAATATATCGCCTAACACTCTAATTTTTGGAAACTTAAACTACGCATCAGTAGATTGGTATAACTACACCTGTACCAATGCACTTGCACAGAGATTTTTGAATTTTGTTAACTCCAATTCCCTGGACCAGTTAGTAGACACATGAAGAAATTCATGGAAAGTAACCACCAAGGCTGAAGGCAGAGTATAAAACCACAAAAAAATCCTTAACAAATGGTAAGTGCTTTTGTGTACACTTCTTCAGACCATACAAAACTAGAGCAAATTTCTGTTTTTATCTCGCATTTGTCTGAGATACTTGACACTGAAGATGCTCTAGTGAATATGGGATATTTTCTTGTACAACTTACAGACTTGGAAAATAAGTTATCTAAAGTAAAAAGACTGCAATGGCAGAAGCTTCATTTAAAAGCCTGCCTTCATCACAGGGTAATCCTGAGAGATTTGCATATTTTCGGCATGACAATTTATGGGGAACATTATCCAGAACTTCTGAGGTGCTGGCAAGAGCTGAATATAGAACTCTTGCTTTAACTATATCAGGTTACTAGAGTTATTTAAGCTGATTGAATTAGATCTATTGCCACAAATTGAAAAGGCATTGAATGACTTGAAATCTGAGTTTACTCATGAACCATATGTGTTTAAGCTGAAAGAAATGCTTAATGTATTTATGAGAATAAATTGCACCACCAAAAAAGGGGAAAAGTTGCAATGAGTCTATAATGATTTTAAGAAAGGGCAAAATTTTGTTTGGCCAAAAATAAGGGCGAAAGGGGCCAATGATCGTGTGGCTAATGAAACTAGCATTACTAAGCGATCAGCAGTTTGTTCTGAATTTGTTATAACAACTGAAACAATAGTGACAGTAGCTGATGATCATTTGGCCAGTGAAACTAATATAATCAAGCAATTAGTAGTAGGTTCTAAACTTAAAACAGCTGGGATTGCAACTGGTGATAATATATGTAAGGATATGAAAATGAATCTAAGAGCTAGACGAAAAGAGTATGGTGTTACTGCCCTTTTAAACTGTATTAACTTTCCAGTTCTTCCTATTTCTTTGCGAAAGCAGAAACCAGTGGGCTACAAGCAGTCACAGAAGAGAAGAGGGAGGAAGGCATTTCCATTGTTTGAATCAGATTTTCAGAGAACTCAAAGGATGAAGAGAGGAAGACCACTTCGTTCTTAGTTCATAATATTTCTTCAGTTGTTTTGGCTCCAGCACAACTATCTCTTTTAAATAGAGGTCTCTCTCTTATACCTTCGGAGAGCATTGACTTTAGTGAAGTTGTGCTAGATCTGTGATTCTTTGCAATAGGACTTAAAGTTGAAATGTTTATTTCCAGGGGAACATCTATATACTATCAATTTTAAATTTTAATTGTGGTGTGTCTTCAGTCCTCCTTTTCAACCAATGGTCAAAGCTTTTATTAAAGTTTGTGAATCAGACTTGTCAAACAATGCAGAACTAGGGTAAGCATAAGAAACAGTTTTATAATTGGACTACGGATGAGCGTTTTTTATCATTAAAAGATTTGTAATCTAATGACAATATTAGGATTTGACCCACCAATAAAAGTGGTGCTATTGTACTTGACACCACCTTTTAGAGTATGTACGAGCACGTTAATCTAATGTATATGGCAAGCTTACTAGTGTAGAGGTTAGATGTGTGATTAAAAGTGTACAAGATGAATTATGTGATCTGCTTATGATAGGCTTGGTGAATTGTGATTTGTTTTTTAATGTTGAAGAGTCTATGCTACCTAACCTGCATCTCCCTAAGATAACATAAACGTGTTACTGAGCAATCTATGAGACTTATTGTAGAGGACAAGGCTGGCTGACAGACCCCCTCTCCATTTTTGTTGAAAACAAACTAAAGACGGTTTTAATTAAACCACCAGCTGTTCTTAGGGACACACAAGATTTTTTAAAAGGACTTTATGGTTGTATAAGCAATATAGACTGTACCAATATGATTCTGGTTACGATGGATGTCTGTACATTGTTTACCCTATTACCCAATGACTGTGGTTTAGAAAGCAGTTAGATGTTTTTTATATGAGCATAGTTATTGCACTAATGAGTTTTTTCCGATTTGTTAATTTTTTAAAAATTGTCTTGGAGAATGTTTTTATTTTTAATGGTGAATATTATCTGTAGAAACTTGGTGTGGCTATGGTCATGGCCTGTTCCAATAGTTACAGTACACTGGGAAATGCAGAATATTTTAACTGAGGACCGTAACTGAGGAAGTAGCTATGGAACATTTAGTCTACTACAAGAGATTTGTAGACTATTTGTTTTCTTTATGGAGATATGGTCAGATGCAATTAAGTATGTTGGTCAGCAAGTTAAATACTAGTACTAACTTTTTGAGATTTACGATGGAACACTCTTATTCTAGCATACAATTTTTAGATGTCCTGCTTTCTAAAAATAATATTAGGGCTAAGAAACATAACTGTTTAGGAAGTCTTGCTGGAAAAACAAAAACTTCCATTGTACAAGTATGCATCCCAACTATATTCATCGTAATGTAATGAAGGGTCAATTCTTAAATCTTTGAGTAATGAATTTGAGAATAGGGGGTTCAAACATGTTGAAATTAGAGAAGTAGTCCAACAGGTGAAGGGATTAAGAGATGCAATAGGTTGGCCTTATTTCTCCAAGTTTAAGATCAACTAATACTGTTAAACAGATGAATACTAATGTCAGAGTCAATCTTTCCATTTCCAATAATGTGAATATGGTCTGTGACATTTCGTAGGAACTGTCCGATTTTGCTAGAAGATGAGAATGTCGGGAGCATGGCTAGGGAGAGACCAAATTTCACATTTGGAAATGAACCTTCCCTGAAACAGAGGCTTTGTTATACACTGAACAGCAGCCTGATGAACCCCTTACCAACAAAGAGAATAGGAACTTTCCCTTGCTGTAATTGCAAGCCTGTAGGTCAATCAGCAGAAGCTGTTTTGTACACCCCACTACTCATACCCCAAGTACAGGGTTCATTCCAGCAGAGTGGAGAACTGCCATTGTCAATCCTTTGCACAGAGGTGGTACCACTACTGACCCTGGAAAGTATAGCCCCATTAGCTCGACAAGTCTGATCTGTAAGGCCATAGGGTGTATTATTATGAACCTCATAAACAAGGACATAGGCAATCTCCAAACACTTGACTCCCACCCAGTTAGGATTAGTCAAGGGCAGATCTTGCCTGTTGAACCTGGTTGTCTTTTTTTGAGACCATCACAAAGGCACTGGATAAGGGAAAGTCAGTACCTTGATTTTGCCAAAACCTTTGACACAATCCCCCACTCGAACATCATTGAAAAGCTAACGCAACTTGGCGTAAATCCCTATCTCATCAGGTGGGTGGCCAACTGGCTCACTGATAGGACCTACATGGTCAAAATATGTGCCTCTATCTCTGACAGCAGAACTTTTACTAATGGTGTTCCCCAGGGAACTGTCCTGGGACCCCTACTGGTTGGCATCTACTTCTCAGAGGTCCAGACAAAGACAAAAGGCCTGTGGCTGGCCAAATTTGTAGATGGCTGTAAGTTGAGTGCTGTCACTGACTTCCCCAAATGATGTTAACAAACTAGAAGAGGGTCTCACAGTAAGAAATGATTGGTGCCAAAGTCATGGCTTTAATACATTTTTTTGTTTACCTTATCATACTATTCGGCAAAACCATAGCACTTACTGTTTACCACATCAACAGCAACTCCCTAAGCACACAACCTGTGGTGAGAGACTTGGGTATACAGGTTGACAACAATCTCACATTCGACTATCATATAGCGGCAGTGGTCAGAAAAGCCTTTTACTTGGTTCATCTCATAAGTAAAGGGATTGTATCCAATAAAAAGGTTATTACCTCTCTGTACTCCTTGCTCATTAGGTCAGTAATTGAGTACAGTGCCTCGTTTTGTATGTACCTCTCCAAACACCTGTATCAACTGGAAAGCTTACAGAAATACCTTACAAAGAGAATCCATGGCCTCCAACACCTGCCTATGTGGAAAGATTCAAATCACTATCACTCTACTCCGTATCATACAGCTTGCTCAGAGGTGATCTGTGTCTTGCATACAAGACGATCTTAGGCCCTGCTCAGCTAGAGATGCTCCACATCCATAAGTCTAACTCCTCACACATTACCCAATCAAAAGATCTAAATTTAATATGTGACACTAACAAAACCTGCTAGAGAGACAGGTTTGTCTACCAGAGGCTGCCCCGTCTCTGAAATAGACTCCCCATACACATCAAACAAGTACATCGCTGACCCTCTTCCAACAGCAACCTTGATGAGTGGATGGGAAACCAAATTTGTGCCAAGGGTTCCACCTGTGTCCCTCACTGACAGGAGCAGCAGGTTCTGATTGAGGTTTCTTTTTTGCAGATAAACTCTTGGCTGGGCTTGTAAGGGCCCAGGGACATTAGCCTAGTAATTTCCTGCGATCCTATGAAAATATGAAATGCGGTTTCATGCAGACTGCAAAAGCCAAGACCTTGTATACTTTGTTATATGTAAGAATTTCCCCTCATTCTATGTTGGGAAAACTAATCCTAGTTTGAAAGGTAGGGTCTTGGAGCATTTAGAAAAAATTAGGAGAGATTTAGGAACTAGTGGATTGAATAAATACTTTAGAAGTAACTTGGGGCATACCTTTGAGTTTATGGTTTTACAATTGATGTATAAAAGTATTAGGGGGGTGTTTAAGAGATAAAACAGAAGCAGCAAAGTTAAAATGGATTTTAGTCCTGCGAACAGATACATTTTTTTACTTAAATGATAGTGTCCTCCTTAAGCCAGTGTTGAAATTACATAAACTGCATCATTAATTTATAATTGCCAGGGTTTTTAATTAATTAATTTAGAATTCTAATTAGTCCTGAGAATTATACATTTGCTGTTTTTTATCTCTAGTTTTTGTTCAAACATCCTGGATCTGGTTCTCACAAACATGAGTGATAATTGCAGTATTCTAAGTGTACAGTCATCCCTAGTGAGATCTGACCACATCTTCACCCAGCTGGAACTAAAGTAAAACCTTTCTCCAACACTTTGTCTTATCTGTTATGAGACAATATTACTTGTTTCATAGCACCCTACTGATGGCAAGGAAACCTATGCCGAGGTTCATTCCAGCACCTGTATACACATCTCCAGAGTTGCATCTACTCAGCTGTACCAGACAAGATAAGATTACATGTAAGAACAAGCCTGTTTGGTGGACATCCACCATAAACGGGCTATACAACAAGAGAAAGAAATTGCTGTCTAAAATCAGTAGAAGGCAGTCCCCAAACTCACTGCCTTATTGGACCAAATAAGCAAATTAGACTCCTGGTGAAAAAAATCCAAAGCCGACTACGAATCTAAATTGCCCACACTGGCCAAGGGTAACCACAAGGCTTTCTTTGGCTATGTCTGCAACCTCAAGGGTAAATCCCAGGTTTGCACTGAACTTGTAAATGGCACAACATGTAATGAACCTGGTGATATTGCTAACCTGCTGGCAGATAGCTTCACTGAGAACTTCTCCCCCTGTCACCACCCAGTATACATAAGACATTGCTCCCACAAGTCCTCCCCCAGAAATCTCTAAGAAACAGGTCCTTAATGCCCTTTCCAAGGGAGGAAACATGGCCTCTGTGAGACCAGGCAACATCCCTGGATCCATCCTTAACTGCCTAAAACAGGAGCTAGTGGCAGCTCTGAGTACCCTCTTCAACCACAGTCTACACTCTGGGTATGTTCCTGCAGATTGGAAAACTGTCATGGTCATCCCCTTCACAAAGGGAGCTTCTCTGCTGACCCTGGAAATTACAGACCACCAAGTCTGACCACCCTCATGTGCAAGACCATGGAAAGAATCATCATGGACCTAATCAACAAGGATATAGGTGACATCTAAATACTAGACCCATCCTAGTTGGTTTCATCAAAGGGAGAGCATGCCTACTGAACTTGACTGATTTCTTTAAGGCAGTCACCAAAGCCCTGGATGAAGGCAAAGCTGTGCATACAGCCTATTTAGACCTAGCGAAGGCCTTCAACACAATTCCCCACTCATGCATAATTGATAACCTTACCCAACTGAATGTAAACCAGTATATAGTTAGGTGGTTTGCTAACTGGCTCAACAATAGAACACACACAGTTAAACTATGAGACTCTTCATCCACCTCCAGACCAGTAACCAGTAGAGTACCACAGGGCTCAGTGCTGGGGCACCTATTTGGAATTTACTTTTCAGAAGTACAGGCCAAAATAAAAGGTGTGTGGCTAATGAAGGTTGCAGATGACTGCAAGCTGAACATGATCATTGCCTCCCCTGGTAATATTGTCACCCTTTAGGAAGGTCTTGCACAAACCAATGACTGGTATCAAAATTACGGGCTCAAGCAAAATGCCAAAAAGTGCATCATCATCCACTTTGGCAAGGGAGATGTCCCAGCAAAATGCCACATTAATAACATCTTAAGTACCCAATCCATGGTAAGAGACCTGAGTACACAGGTTGACAGCAACCTTTCCTTCAACCATCATGTTTCCACAGTGGTAAGGAAAGCCTTCTATCTTGCCCATCTCAAAAATAAGGGCATTGCCTCTGGAAAAAGAGGTTGTAACCCCCCTGTACTCCTCCCTTATTATACCAATTATAGAGTACAATGCGCCCTTTGGTATGTACCTCACCAGGTACCTCCAAAAATTTGGAGAGACCTCAGAGTTACTCCCAATGAAAATTCAAGGTGTCCAATGCCTGTCCTATGCCAATAGACTAAAATTCCTGTTGCTGTATTCTGTGTCTTACAGACTATTCAGGGGTAACCTCTGCCAAGCCTATAAGGCAACTGCAAACTGTGCCCTGCTGGAAATGCTACACATTAGCAAGACAAATGGTACTCACTGCACTCACTCTAGTAACCTCAACATTAACAGAACCTGCTGGGAGAGACAGGTTCATCTCCAAAAGGCTCCCCCATTCTCTGGAATATGCTTCCAATCCTCATAAAACAGACCCTTCACTAATGCTTTTCAAGAGTAATCTAGATAATTGGATGGGGAATCTCAACTTCACCACTGGGGTTCTACCTGCATCCTTTCTGGACAGGGGCAGCAGATGTTGACTCAGGTTTATGATCCTATAAACTGACCCTGAGAAATTTCCTGCTCTTCTCAAAGGTGCTGCCAGTGACTGGTCGAATATTCTCTGTGGAGATCATATACTAGAGCACTCTATATGGGTATTTCCACTGCCACAGAGAAAACCTTTGTCCAGACAACTTCTTTTTTTTTTTTCAACAACCAATGGCGAATCTGTTCTGTATCTTGGTCTTGGCAGACAAAGCATCTATAGACATCATGGACCAGAAATTTGCTGTTTCTAAGATGGACAAGTTGGATGAAGCAATGAGTGTCAAAACCAAAGACGTCATATTAAAGGTTTTCTTGGCAATTCTGAAGAACATTGGCAAAAAAGTCTTCAATAAGCCTAACAAGTCAAAAAGGTTGCAGGTGGGAAACAAATGAAATATATTTTTGATGATAAATTGTCCTGCAATATAACCCCCTTAAGACTTGAAGCAGCATCTGTTTAAGCCCAAGCTTATTTAATTTCCTCTAAGCCTTCCAACTGAGCAACTATGTATATACAAAATGCCCTTTCCACATTTAAGGGAGCAGGCTGTCTGCTTTTATTGTCAAGCAGAGCGCCTCCTTGGCCCTCTTCAAAAGGAACCTTGACGACTGGATGGGAGATAGGAAATTTACCCCGGGGATCACGTCCGTCTCCCTGCTAGACAGGAGTCCAGGGAAGTAAATATTGTGGGAAGAAATAGGGAATTGTTATGGCTAGGCTTGTATAGGCCCTAGGCCCGATAGCCTAGTAGCAACCTATGATATTTGGATTTTTGTTAATTAGTTGTAATCTGTTTCAAAATGCAATGCATAACTGTTAACTGCAAAAGGTTGAACTGAGCTGTTAAATGCCATTCAAGGCCCCATCCTATGTAAAGCTTCTTTGCTGAACTCTGCTATTAAATGCCATCATAGCCTCCCCTCCCCTGCAAGGGCCATAATCTACTATTGTGCTGCAAACCACACACAGTAAAACACAGGTATTGAAACTACAATTAATTTTAATGTGCAACAAAACTTTCACTTAGAAGAATGAAATTGTCCAGCAGAGTATTTGGCCCCTCCCTCCCTCAAAGTAAACTCTGGATGCAGTAAAACACAAACAATGGAATCAGTATCCATTGCTGATGTGCACAACATACGTTTGTCAGTAAAATTTTCAAATACTCAAGTCTGTCTTTCAAAAATAATCCATGGGAGTATTACAGGCAAATACTTAAGACCCTGTGTGCAAACCCCAGTATATTTATGTTAAAGATGCATTAAAAGTCCTTTTGTTGCAATGTATTTGCACATGCTGTATCTAAAACATTACAATTTATGAAAGCAACAAAGATCAAGGGACTCTTATGGCTTCCTTTATCTATAGCATATGGTAGAGGTGTGCATGTCTGCTGTCCCCAGTGGCCACCTTGCTTACTATAGCGAAGAGCACCAGATCTTCATGACAGGTGAGCTTAAAGGCCATTAGGGTCTTGCCAGCATCCATCCTGGTATGACACCTCTTGTCTTCAGAAGGGAGACACGAGATAGACCTGGAAAAAATGTATGGTTATCCATCGAGTTATCAACATCTGCTTTAAAAGTGGCAAGGGTTGTACAGTCTACTTCTGGAATAAACTACCTATTCATATTATAGTATGATTTTAATGGACCTCCCTGATTTATACTAAAATTTTAGCTCTATTCCTCTTAATCCCTTGTAAAATTATTGACTTTTGGAGAAAAACTGGTTACTGTTAATAAATAATGATAAAATTGCAGACTTATTTCAGAAAATGGATATTACTACTTCTAATTGGAACAATAACACTATCATCTGTTGTTTGCATGACTTTGTTTATAATCTACATAGTTTAACTTTATTTCTTATTTGTAATGTCATTATTTTTTCTCATTATATTTTTTAAAATATATTAGTAGAGCAATAAAGTTTCTTTGAGTACCAAAAGAAAATGAATATTAATTCACGTTCTCTTAATCTGTTAATGTCTTCCGTTAATAGTACTATTTTACAGGTGCCCCAGATTATTTCTGGATTTGTCCCTGATTCTATTGAGAGTTGCATCATGCCACTATGTTCTGTTCATTTGTTTGTGAAGATTTAAATCCTTATTACAGGAGTCTGTGATGGTGGCAGTTTTGTAAAGGTATAGGAGGTGAACAAGAGTAACATCCTTCATGGACCTAAATGCTAAACATAGATTACCACAGAGGACTCTGTAAGATGCAGAGTATGAGGCTAGGGATAAGGATAGGGATTCCAGTCTATTTTGGTAGCTAAGGGTCGTCAGGGCTGTGCTAAAACAAATATATGCCAAAGGGGCCAGTGTACTCCGTAACTGGGCAGATAAGGGTTTTTATTTTGCTCCCATGCAGCTGACCATCAGCACATCCTGTTACTCCCATTTTTCGTTGGGTCTGTCGACTCTTCCAGACTTTCTCTGTCAGGGTCGAGGCCAACAATGAGCTTCCTGTTGTCCCCGGACCATGCATCATTTGCTTCAATGGAGGGTTGTCTGTGCAAGACCTACCCAAAATCCCACCTCCCCTGCTATTACTTGCATCTTAGAGGGAGGAGTATGCAATGGGGGATGTACTGTCATATTGCCCTGCCTCCTCTACAGCTCAATGTCCAGCCCCTTTTAGTCCTCTTACCATACCTGGCCTCCACTAGAGATTGTATGCAGGGAACTCCCTTCACCACTTTCCATTCCCTGGGATGGACAATGCCTATCCCTCCCTGACAGCATTTCATATGACCAAATGGCTGAACAAACCCAGGTTACCTGGGCCATAGTCAGGACGTTTTATTCTTCTACTGTGTTGTTTGCATAATTGGGCTGATAAGATAGAGAGGAATGATGATTTCTTTTGAGCTAGATGAAATGCCTTTACATATTAGATGGGATGTTCTGAGTTCTGTTGCAATGTGCTCAAAAGAAATGGAATTTTCTTTATACCAGTTATTTGCAATGAAGTGAGATCAGAATTAAGAGAATGCCACAATCTGATGCAACTGTCAGTGAATTTTGTTGCCCTTGATGTTGGGTTATTGATTTGAAAGGTGTAGAAGTAGATTCTGAATAGGAGACATCCAAGCACCAAGCTCTGAAGGGCACTACTGATCACCTTTTTAGATTCTGTTGTGGCTCCAGCTTGTCTAACTATGTATGCTTTGACAGCTAGCTTGCTATCTACCTCAGAACATAAGGGTTTATGCTAGGGTCTTTAAGTTTGTTGATATACCAGCATGGGGAGTTACTAAAAGCTTTAGCCAGATTGAGGTCTATTGAGTGAACTGTGTTGCTGCAATTTAGAGCTGCTGAGACCCTTTTGAAAAAGTTGACTAGGTTAAGTAGACTTTACTGGCCTTTGATGAAGCCAGATTAGAGATTTGATAACTAAGTTTATAAAGTCTGGAAAGATGAGTATGAGTTCTATAGCTTTACAAATTAGAGACTAATTATCAACTGTTCCATATCTGAAAATCTAGTCCCTGAAATCTGGAAAATTTCACTCATTATTCCACACCACAAATGGGGTAAAAGAGTTTACCAACTATTGGCCTTGCTGAAAAATTACCCGATTTCCTCAGGTAACCCACAAGGGCTGTGGTTGCCATGTACTTTGGCCTGATTCTGTTTGGCATGTGTTGCATGCTGTCTACATTTGCTCTGGATCCTGCTGAAACCATGCTCTTATCATTTGCAAGCATACTTTTGTGCCTTTCTGTAATTTCGTAGATTTGACAAATCTCAATATCTTTGCTTGGCATTAAATCACTGTCACGAAGCAAAATATTTCTCACAACAGCATTACTAATACCACAAACAAGCCTGTCCTTTATCAACTCATCTTTTAAGTCACCAAACCGGCACATTTTAACTTTGTTCCTCAGGTCAGTAATATAAGCTGCAAAAGTCTCCCTTTGTTTCTGATCTCATGTAAAACAAATGCCTCTCCAATGTAATATTTGCATGGGGTTTACACAGTTCTATGAATTTGTGCTTTAAACACTCTGCGTCTTCCCTTGATTCAGTCTGTTAACACTATGGCGTTTTTTACCTTCTCCGTCATATACTGCTGGTGCATACACAAATGAACGCGCTCTTTCAATGGCTTTGACCAAGATGGTTTAGCAAAATGAATGCCCTGGTGCATGCATCTTTGTCAGAATAAGCTACTTGTATAAAAATAACATACTCTTTCCCAAATATTCTCTAATTCTCTGCAATGTTCTGATCAAGTACAAGTGCTGAGGGCTTTCATAATCCATCTGCCATGTTAACACATACCAGTGAAGGATTTTGCAAATATGCATGAATACATACACGTACACATGCCAGTACTCATAACTACAGTGGATATAAAAAGTTAAGTTTACACACCCCTGTTAAAATGCCAGGTTTTTGTGATATAAAAAAATGAGACCACAATAAATAATTTCAAAACTTTTCCCTCCTGTAATGTGACCTATAACCTGTACAATTCAATTGAAAAACAAATCCGTTGGGGGAAAGGTATAAAAAAAAGCATATAATATGCTGGTTGTATAAGTGTGCAGACCCTTAAACTAATACTTTATTGAAGCAACCTTTGATTTAATTACAGCATTCAGCCTTCTTGGGTAGGAGTCTATTAGCATGGCACATCTTGACTTGGCAATATTTGACCACTCTTCCTTGCAAAAGTGCTCCAAATCTGTCAGATTGTGAGGGCATCTCTTGTGCACAGCCCTCTTCAGGTCACCCCACAGATTTTCTATTGGATTTAGGTCTGGGCTCTCTCTGGGCCATTCCAAAACTTAAATTTTCTTCTGGTGAAGCCATTCTTTTGTTGGTTTGGATGTATGCTTGGGGTCATTGTCATATTGAAAGGTGAAATTCCTCTTCATCTTCAGCTTTCTAGCAGATGCCTGAAGGTTTTGGGCCAGAAGTGACTGGTATTTGGAACTGTTCATAATTCCCTCCACCTTGACTAAAGCCCCAAAGCATGATACTGCCACCACCATGGTTCACCGTGGGGATGGTGGTCTTTTGGTGATGCAAAGTGTTGTTTTTGTGCCAAATGTACCTTTTGGAATTGTGGCCAAAAAGTTCAACCTTGGTCTCATTAGACCATAATACTTTTTCCCACGTGCTTTTGGGAGACTTGATGTATTGTTTAGCAAATTTTAGCCAGGCCTGGATGTTTTTCTGGGTAAGAAAAGGCTTCAGTCTTACAACCCTACCCCATAGACGAAACATATGGAGAATATGGGAGATTGTTGTCACATGTAGTACATAACCAGTACTTGCCAGAAATTCCTGCAGCTCCTTCAGTGTTGCTTCAGGTCCCTTGGCAGCCTCCCTAACCAGTTTCCGTCAATTTTGGAGGGACATCCAGTTCTTTGTAACATCACTGTTGTCCCATATTTTCTCCACTTTTTGATGACTGTCTTCACTGTGTTCCTTGGAATATTCAATGCTGTGGAAATGTTTTTGTACCCCTTTCCTGACTGATACCTTTCAACAATGAGATCCCTTTGATGCTTTGTAAGCTCTTTGTGAACCATGGTTTTCCTGTAGCAGGCAACTGAGTAAATGTCAGGAAAATCCTACCAGGACAGCTGAACTTTATTTGGGGTTAATCAGAGTTTCTTTAATTGATGGCAGGTGTGTACCCAAGAAAACTAAATGCTGTAATTAAATCAAAAGATGCTTCAACAAAGTATTAGTTTAAGAGTGTGCACACTTATGCATCCAGCTTATTGTACATTTTTTATTTTATTATATTTTTTCCGTAACAAATTTGTTTGTTTTTCAATTGAATTGTACAGGTTATAAGTCACATTAAAGGTGGGAAAAGTTTTGAAATGATTTATTGTGGTCTCATGTTTTATATCACAAAATCATGGCATTTTAACAGGGGTGTGTAAACTTTTTATATCCACTGTACGCCCAACAGCACAATAAGTCTCTGAATAACTGAACTTTGCAAAATAAGTTTCTCAGGCACTGTAATACTCTTGAAATTACTGTACTGCAGGAAATCACCTCTTATCAGTGTAAGAAATATTTCAAGCTCAGAGTAAGAAACATTTTGAACTAACTGCACTTTGCGGAAAAAGAGTATATGGCACACTGAACCTTCACTAAATGGCAGTACTTGCTAGATAATTATTTACAGTGCAATAAACACTCTAATGGTGGCACTAAAAGCTGCACCTTGCACACACACACTTTTTTCGAATATATACACAGTAATAAGCACACACTAAGCACTTTTACACACTTTGAGATACTTCGAATGACTCTAGTTATACCCTTAACACAATACGAAGTCATAGTTATGCCAAAACACAGCACTTTGCCAAAACACATGCGCCTTGCTTTATTTTTGCTTAATGTGCCCTTTTTGCCCTTATATTTGTTTTGCTTGTTTAAGCCCTTTTCATGCCCATTGTACTTTTCTTGTGCTCGTTTTACTCTAAACATGCCCGTTTTGCAATTCTAAGGTAATTCCAAACCCCTTATGTACTTTTCTGATGCTTGTTTTATCAAATCTCTTAATTTTAAACAAAACAAAACTTTTGTGCCTCTCACTTGATTAATAATGCATTTTGTGCCCTTATAATCCTCCATTTTATCTTTAAACTGTTTGTGCAAGTTTTCATTACCTTTGGTTCTTTTCTGGCTCAATTTCCTGCTTGTTACTCTTAGTTTACCTTCACTGTTAACCTTGCACCTTGTAGCTCTGGAAAGCAGTTTCTGGAATCCCGGTTCTGATGCTATGTTGCTTGTCTAGTCAGGATACAATAGATGAGACTTTGAGTTCTGTTCAAGCAGCTTTATTATGTATAACCACATCAGGATTGAGGCTTATTAACTTTAACTTAGGTGAGCTTATATATAAACTAGCTATTACACTCATACATGCTCACTCTCTGGCTGCACATTCAAAATGGCATGGAGATTAGCACGTGCTTGGTATTTATATGGACGTTCATTCCTTGAAATGCTTCTTAATATAGTACACACAATCTGTTGTACAGTATTGTTATAGACCAATAGTTTACTTAAGTTAAAGTTAATGAGCCTCAATCCTGATGTCTTTGTACATAATAAAGCTGCTTGAACAGAGCCCACAAAGTCTTGTTTATTGTAACTTGACTAGACAAGTGATAAATACTCTCACCTCTCTCCAAAAATACTGGAGAGGTGTATACAGACTCAAGTTATGGACTACCTCATGACCCACGACCTTCTCACAAACACCCATCATGGCTTCAGGCCCTTCCACAGCACCACAACAGCCCTTGTGTCATTCACTCATACAGTGAAAAATATAGAAATAATGGCAACTATGTCTCTGCTATCTTCCTTGACCTCTCCAAGACATTTGATATGGTTAACCAAAAGAAAATCATTAAATCCCTCTCAGAATTGAATCTTGGCAAACCCACCTTAACATGGTTTAAAAGTTATTTAACACATAGACAGCAAGAAGTAGAATGGATGTAAGATCTGTCTCCTTTATTACCAGTCACACTGTGAGTACCCCAAGGCTCCATCCTTTGTCCTTTACTTTTCTCTATCTTCACTAATAACCTCCATACCTCTACTCTGCATATCTCAGTCATCCAGTACGCTGATGACTCAACACTAATCTGTTCCTCTCTTTCCTTTCAAGAACTGCAATTAAAAACACAGGCCTCTTTCTTTTCCATAGAAGAATGGCTTACTAACTTTCAACTAATACTAAACTACAATAAAACCAAACTTCTCATATTCCAGCCAACTACTAACACCACCCCCATACCCACATTCACTATCATTTTTAACAACAAAACTACAGTTTCTCCTGTCACTCACACCAAACTTCTTGGAGTTGAAATAGACTGCAGCTTGAAATTTGACGCACATTTCACTCACCATAAAGAAAGTAAACAAAAAACTAGGGGGGATTATACAGAAACAAAACAATTCCTCACAGTTAGCACCAAATCTGAAATAGCACAAGCACATCTCATACATACCTCTCAACCTCTTAGTGCAGGAAATATAGACAAAACCAGAAGGAATGAGGGGACAAAGGCCCAAAAATAGGGACAGAATGTATATATTGTTCCTATAAACCTAGAAAGTTGCTAGAATAAAAGGTTTTGCATTATTACATATTTTCTGAAGGATATAAAGTCTGAAACTCAAATGTCTTTTTTTTAGTATTATTTAGTGACTTCAATATTCAATAATTTACCAAAAAAACAGAAATGTACGAGGAACAGACCAAAAATATGAGGCAAAAATCTGGACAGTCTGTGAAAATCTGTAAAGTTGAGAGGTATGATCTCGTATCTACACTTCTATATGCCTCCCCAATATTTTGAACTTCCTCATCTTTTCCTCTACCAACAACTTATACTAACCCATAAATTCTTTATGCCCCCCCCCCAAGAAAACCCCTGCATTGCCATACCTAATACAGGCCTACTCCAGTTCTAAGGTCCTACACTCCAATAATAAACCCCTCCTTCAAGTCACTAAATCCAACAACTCTCCGGGTGTCGCCCTTTACTCAAACTTTATAGCCAAAAACTGGAACATTCTGCCCACTCATATATCAGCCACTACATCCTTAACTCAGTTTAAAAAGTCCCTAAAAACACACTTTCAAGTCAGTTGAATTTGTGACTGACACCAAAAGCTAGTCCAACTCCAACTTCTGCTTGCTCACCTTGGGTAGTTCTCCTTTATTACAGGCAGTAGACATTACTTTATCCAGCAATTATCACTCCAGCAATTATCACTCTTCTTGCATAGGAAGTTACTAAGCTATTGGCCCTGAGGCCCTTATAAGCCTAGCCAAGAAATTAGCCCATGTTCCAACAAGTCAGAACCCTATCCCACTGTGCAGCAGGGACACAGGTGGAATCCCAGGGGGGTATTTTCTGTTCCCCATCCACTTATCCAAGTTGCGCTTAAAAATGTTTAATGAGATACTCTGCTTTACGTGATGAGAGAGTCTATTCCACAAAAGGGGGAGTCTCTGGGACACAAATCTGTCCCTCCACCAAGTCCTATTGATGTCACAGACCAGGTAGGTGCATCTGTCTTCCTCTCAGACGTTTCTCCTATTCTATGTAGAGTCATTTGTAGTAAACTTCATCTTACTGGTGTTATTAGATTGTACAGTTTAAGGTGTTTCAACTTTTCTACCTGTACTGAGTTCTTTATTCATCCTAACAATAGTTGTTGTACATGTTTAAAGCATTTTTATCCTAATATGATTAGATGTAAAATCTTAAAGTGCTTTGATTCTGTACCTGTGAAATCATACTTAATTAATGTGTTGGATGTGGAGCTGTTCTCCCCAGGCCTCTGCTGAAAAAGAACTGTGTCCAGTCGGACTTTCCTAGTAAACAAATGTAAAATAAATAATAAATACATTGGAGACTAGTGGTGCTAATGAACCTTTTGTTACTAAGATCAGAGGTAGGGCAGCCATTGTGCAAGGGGATTGCAATGGCCTTTTTTCACACTTCAGGAACATAACCCACTGGAGAGGTATCGCTGAAACACATTTAAAAAGCGACTATGATAGCATGCAGTTTGGCATTGGTGATTAAGTATTCAAGAATATTATCACGGCCAAAGGTGTGATATGTTTTGGCTTTGGAGGTTGAAGTTATGACTTCAGCTATAATAATCCTTGGAGGGGTTTGGGACCCTGGTATTTGCAGAATTTCTATGACTATAGCTAATGTGAAATTAGTACTGAATGTATTGCTAGCATGTTGCCAATACCCTTTGTCAGAGCTGATATAGTTGTGGATTATCAAAGTATTTTTGGGTGGCGTCTACTAGCCTCCTGACATGGCTGAAGAATGATTTATAATTATCTTTTAGGGTGACACAACTCTTTATGGATTTTCTTGATAGGAGTCCTTTGGGTGGGCCTGTTGCAATGTGTTATACATGCATTGCTTAGTAATTATTTTATTTTATTGTAGAGTTTATGTGGATAGGCAGTTTGTTTATATTTTCCATTGTATTCTGCCCTGCTAGGGACTGCTTGGTCTATACATCTTGGAAAATGAGTAAAATGCTGAAGTATAGCTGTCAGCTCTGGCACTATGAGGACCTAATGTATTACAATGGAATTTCAAAAGCTCATCATGGAGTTTTTAGAATTTTTTTTTTTTTTTTTTTTTAAGTACTTGAGTAAGGAAGTATTCACTAAGGAGATATTTGTAATTTTAACAGATGACTGCTTTGTGATGGGGTTTACCCAGGACTATAGATGCAATATGGGGGGGTGCATAAATGGGGGGCTATGTTTATTAGGAAAAGATTAGAATATTAGGAACTTGGTCAGCATGTTAACTTTTTGTTTCAGGGAGTTTGCATTTATTATGTCCAAGAACCCTTGGGAATGTTTGTCATACCGAACAGTGTTCGTCTTTCAGTTAACAGCTGGATAATTGAAATTCCTCTTCATAAAGCTTTGTGATTACTTAGAAATTTTTCTTGGTCATCACGGGAAACATCAGACCATGAAGTGATAATTTATCATGTTTAAAGTGATTTGACTTCAATAAGCTGTGTTTGAGAGTCCTGTAAAATCTGCCTGGAGGTAAGGTCGTGCTGACAAATAAAAATCCTCCATTGTAGCTTTCTCATAAGTCTGAAAGTGTTATCACTGTTGAATCCTAGTGAAGAGGGAGTGCTGCCTGCATGAAACCATGTTTCTCTAAATGAAGATTAATCCATTCAAGGTACAAGACAGCCTTAAGATAAGGCAGCTTATTTAGATTTATCACAGTGAGAAGAGCAACGACAGAGCAGAAACTCAAGTAGCTTCAATTGCAGAAAAGGTCAGACAGAAATCATTATAGTGGTTTGGGCACACATGCAGGAAAACGGAAGACACTCTGGTGGAGAAAATTTGGGACAGGCCAGATGAAGTTAAGATTAAATGAGGGTATCCAGCAAAGAGATTGATGGATTGTGTGTATGAGAGTAGACCTGCAACAGTCCACCATGACCAATCAAGAGAGTAGGAGAGTGGTATTGAATCAAGGAAGTGAAAGATGGCAACAGCTGGTTTGACATCCTGTCTATATGTGAAAAAAATGAGAAAAAGGGGGTCGATGATGATGGCTATTGAGGGTTGGTGATGGTTATTGAGTTGTGCAACCTTGATGCAGTCGGGATCAGGTTTTAGTGACGTGTGGGATGTCTAGAGGATGGCCTGAAAAAGGTATAATGGGGTTTGCAATGGCTCTAGGTAGGATGCAGAACAATGACAAAAGATGCAGCCCTTCCCTTGCTAAGCAAATAGGCCTGCCAGTCTTTTCATTCCAAGTGATTCATACTAGACCCCTTTTTCTAAAATGACACCAACAAATTAGACAATTATTAAAGCTAAATATATTTTCTTTGAATTTAGGCATCTTTCCAGGTGGTGATAAAATTTCACTCAGGACTAGAGATTTGCTTCATTGTTGACATGCACAGCCCAGACACTTCCTGTCTCTCTGCATGTCCCTCTAGGTTAATGTCTTAAATTATGCATAGCTATATGAGCCACTACCAGCTTGTAATAGTATATATCCATTTGTGAATCCAGGCAAGAAAAAAGGGGGACTGTTACCCTATTCATATTTAATTTGGTGAGAATAAAATGTGTGTTCCTAACAATGGAGTCAGCAATCCATCTAGACATTACAGTAACACAGTTCAAAGCAGTGAGGACAACCTCAGACCATCAAAAAACAATATACCATCATTCAATTCATCCTTAAATACCCTAGTTGAAATAATTATGACATCATGCTGCATCATTAATTGATAGTCCTGACTTAAAGCAATAGAGCTTAAAAGACACTTAGCCAAACATATTGCCATATATATGTATAGATACCAATAAGAAAACTTTCTGTATATAGAATTAAATATGTAATAATAGAATTAAATATAAAACTAAAAAGCATTAGAATTCTAAAAATAAAAACACCAAGTACAAGCTACAAAGAAGTAGCTAAACTAAAAGGCTATTATCTACCATGCATTCTCTTAGACTTGAGAAAGGGTCTAATAGAGGCCCTTTCATTCAGTCCCTTGCCTTTATCGGCCCTCAGGTGTATGATCTATTTGACCTCTCTCTCTTCAGTGATGTTCCTCATGTCTCCTCCACGTCGATTGGGTTTAAAGACTTCCACTACCATAAATCTGAATGCATGATCCTGGCTTGTAAGACTCGCATGCCTAGCCAAGGCATTAGAGATCATACCAGTTCTTATATTATAGATGTGTTCTCTAATTCTATTTTTAAAGAGTCTGTCTTCCCAATATAAAATGATTGACAGATTGTGCACACTGCAAGATAAACAACATGCTGGGTATTACAGTTTGCTGAACATTGAAAACTATACTCAATACCTGTATCAGTTTACAAATTTCCCAGTCGTGTCTATGTAACCACAAAAAGTTGCACTGTTCACATGGGAAAGTCCCTAGCCCAAAAGTTTCCTTACTGTCAGCACTTCTGGCTCAGTTATGTTTTTACGTGGCCCAGAGCTAACACCACCGATAGATGTGAAATTATTATTTGTTAGCTAATGTCTGAAATTAAAAACCTTGTTTATGAAAGAAACTGCACATGGAAATAATGGCTTCAGGGTAAACTCAGTAGAACCTCAGTTAGTATAAGCAGCTGTATAATGGAGTAAAAAGTAATGTTGTTATAATCAAATGAAACTAAGCCTTTTGATAGACTATGACCAAACCTGTATATAAAAAAATAAATAAAAATAACCCTGCCCACTCCCAGGGATTTACTAAATAACCTCTATAATTTCAGTGCACATTTAAACTTCAGCCCCTTTAGCTTTACTCCTCTTCCCACTATCCTTGTTCAGAAACATGTATATAGCCCACGTTTGCACTTTTCCCACCTTTCCTGTAACTAGTCTAGTCCAGATACAGATTTGCTGTATCCAGTACTGTGTGTAAGCTTCTGAGCCCCCCAAGCCTTTCTGTGTTGGAGGGAAGCCTTCTAGCTTATCAGTGGGAGTGGCAAACACTAGGTAGCCTATCTACCACAAGAGAAGTGGTTTCTGGCCCAGAAATTGTAGTTTATTGGTCATTTGGGCAGTCTTTTCCATCTTTCAACTTTCTGGTTTAAAAACCCACTTTTGCACTTGTTTCCCACCTTTCTGAGCGGTGCCAAAGTCTACTCGTCAATTTTTCCCTTAGATCTGTTAGTTATCTCCTCTCCTGCACTTACTAGCTTATTAGTCTAGCACTTTATCAGATTTCTTGTAGCAATTATTGTAGCACACAAAAGTGCTATCAGCACTAAATGTTCTACAAGGAAATGGCTCCAGTACTTATTATTAATGCCTACCCCTCTCAGCATGTCTAAAGGTCAGTTCCCTGTGCTTTTTCCTATTAACCTGGTGAACTTGGGCATCCTGAGGCAATGTAGCAACTGCCTCATATACACCAACAACCCTCTCCTCTTACCTCCCAACACTCTGACTTGTGAGAGATGCACTTGTATATCCAAATTGGAAGCCACGCATTCTCCAGCCCAGACTGGAATAGCTGGTCAAGAGGAGAAGGTCTACACTTGCACCACACCACATGGAACACACAGCCATCCAGAACACACACCAGCACTGCCTTCACATAAAAACATAATCCACACACCCACCTTCATGGAGGCTGTCAATAAAAATCTACCCAAACAGCAGGGACCTCCAAGGCAGAAATGCACTCTACCACCACAACACAACACTAATCACGTGACGCATAACTCTCCTAAACAGTGTCACTCAACCAAAGTCCCTAAGGCAAAGCAGCATGCTCAACACAGTAGTCATAGGTGACTTGATAGTGAGGCACACTGATGTCTCGCTCACTAGGTTGAATAAGGAGAAAGTAACAGTCAACTGCTGTCAGGTGCCAGGATCTGCCACATAATGCATACACTCAGGTCCCTCAACAGTAGGTACAAATATGACTCTGTTATTACACGTGTGGGTGTGAATGACCTCAGATGTACCTACCTGGACTACATGAAAAGAGACATGGAGGAGCTCTCGGATTATGTAGCCCAAGCAGGTATGTCCCTAGCCCTGAACAGCATCCTACCATCACCTATAATGATACAGTACAAGCAGAAAATGACTGATTTAAACAATTGGCTAAGTTTCCAGTGTCATTGTAAGGGGATCCAGTATCTGTCTGCGTGGGATGATATGATTGCTAGACCTCGATGCTTTGCCAGAGATGGCCTGCATCTGTCACCCCTGGGCTTCCGAATACTGGCCAAAACTCTTGCCACCCCTATAGTAACTTTTATAAGTGGTGTTCCAAAGACCAAATTACCACTGTAACAGCTACAAACAAAGGCAGTCTGGACGTCATGTTGCTCAATGCTAGAAGTCTAAATCTCAAAATGCCCTCACTTGAAGCACTCCTTAAAATGGAGAACACCAACATTTGTGCTGTAACAGAGACCTGCTTCAAGGCAGCAGAAAGCACCCCTGCACTACCAGGCTATAACTCATTGCACACCTTTTGCCCAAGAACTTGGACAGAAACTTCTAAGGTAGTGGTTTTTCCATATTCATAAAGGATGCACACACCTCCAGACTGGCAGCCCAACATAACACATCAGAGATACTTCCGGTGCAGCTAACACTGGGTAAGACGGCGATTCAGGTCACAGCCTGCTATAGGTCCCCAACCATGTCCCAAGACTCGCACTCCACGTTCCTAAGCACCCTGGAGAATATTAGGGTCCAACCTAACACTCTCATACTGGGTGACTTCAACTACCCCTCCAGTAACTGGGAAAACTACTCGTGTACCAATACACTTGCCCAATGCTTCCTGGAATTCATTAACTTCAATGCCCTGGACCAACTCGTTTTTATCCCCACTAGAGGTAGGAACATCATTGACCTGGTCATTACTAACATGGACTACCATTGCTCTACACCAATAGTTAACTCCTCCTTGGTTAGATTGACCCCAAACTAATCACCTTGGAAATCCACATCCATCGCACCCCCCCCCCCCCCCGCAAAGGATACCACCATGAAAAACCTCCAAAGCTAATTTTAGGCTGCTAAAAACAGAGGTGGCTAACTTCATGGCACCCATTCTAATGCAGAATAGTTGCATGACCACCAAATCATACACCAATGCATGGTACGAACATGTACACAAATGCATGGACCTCGCCATACCCAATAGAACCAAGATGCTCTCCTCCAAAAAAAGGAAGCCAATCTGGTTGTCCCCTGCTATAAACAAACTCTACAACAGAAGGAGTAAACTGATGTGGAACAAGGTGAAGTCCCAAGAGTGGAAAAACTCCCTTATCAGTCTCAAGAAAAAGTGGAGATCCCTCATCAAATCCTCTAAAGTTAGCTATGAAAACAAAATTGCAGTAGATAGTAAAGACAACCACAATGCCTTCTACAGTTATGTAAAGAATCTCCACGGCAATTCCCAGATTTGCTCTGAGCTACTGCACAATGGTACTTCCTATACCAAGCCAACAGTTATTGCCAATATACTGGCTGACAGATTCAGTGCCAACTTTGCCCCTCCCCCCCAAAGGACCAATCGCAATACCAGTAGATTGCCAGGCACCCAGTATTACTGCTGCACAGGTTAAAACAGCACTGTCTAAGGCCAAGAATGCAGCTTCTACTGGACCTGACAATATCCCTGGCTGTGTCCTATATTAACTACAGAGTGAACTGGCACCTCACCTGTGTGCCCTGTTCAATCACAGCCTCACCTCAGGCTTTGTCCCTACCAAATAGCACACTGCTACAGTCAGCTACAGACTCTGGGAACTATCGCCCCATTAGCCTGATGAGTCTGATATGCAAAGCTATGGAAAACATCATCATGGACCTAATAAGCAAGGATATAGGGAATCTCCAAACTCTGGATCTCAAACAATTTGGTTTTGTGATGGGTAGATCATGCCTGCTCAATGGGGTTGACATATTTGAGTCAGTCACCAGAGCTGTGGATGAAGGCAAGTTGGTTCATACAGCCTACCTTGATCTGGCCAAGGCCTTTGATACCATTCCCCACTCAGGAATCATAGAAAAACTCACTAACCTAGGCATCAATCCCTATATCAATAGGTGGGTTGCAAACTGTGTACTCCTAAAGCTACATGACATAATTTTTCCATATGTGGACGAGCACGTATGGTTTCCTAGTGTACCACTGTAAAGGGGGTAGCATGTGTTCCTTCTGTGCCACTGCCAATGTATATGAGGTACTAAGAGCTACAGATTGCATACATGAAGCAAAAAAAAAAAAGCTCACCCTGGTGAAAGAAAGAGCTACAATTCTTGGAACTGCCAGTAGTATATGATGCCTGGGGAATCATAATCAGACTGTCCACAAAAGCTATTCTGCCACTTTCTGCATAGTGACATTCCACGGGGCCATCTAGTTGATAAATGCAGGCACTGTATATAATGCTAAGGTATACTCCTACAATTAGTGTGTCCAGATGCATCAGTCCCACCAAACACACACACGATTATATGTTGTAGGTGACACTAGATGACCACTGAAGCCTTGGCTCATGATGCTTATACTGACCCCCCAGTGCATGGCCAAACTGCATTATAATACCATGCATTCACAAATCCACATCATCATTGAGCATGTTCAGCCTGCTCAAAGCCCACTTTTCCTTTCTCAACATGTCTTGGGAACATTTCACTATGTTTGTGCTACAGCTTGCAGGATGCATTTAGCATGTTCAGTGCCAGATATGGTAACAAGAAAAGCTGGTTAGCACCTATATAGTGGTGCACTCTAACAACTCACAGACATGGCCAACAGGGAATATGCATCAGTGCCATCATTTGATGAGAGTGGGGTGGAACAGTGGTAAATGGAAGGGGTGAGTATAACACACAGCAATCGGGAGTAGTAACTACTAGTATAGACCTATAAGCCATGGCAACTACACAGGGAAAATGCAGTATCACATAGACGTGATCCATACA
Source organism: Protopterus annectens (assembly GCF_019279795.1). Lineage (NCBI taxonomy): Eukaryota > Metazoa > Chordata > Ceratodontiformes > Protopteridae > Protopterus > Protopterus annectens. Next base: position 187,551,832 of record NC_056749.1, read on the forward strand.
TGGTTAATATCAGGCAAAGCTGGTCAATGCATATTCAAGCCACACTCTGAGTGAGCCATTTCCATATGCTCTATATAGGAAGAAGGGAGGAGTTGAGTGCACTATTCATGAGCAGAGGTAGCTGAGAACACAATGTTGTATCACTGCTATATACACATAGAGTGGGGGGCATACTACAAGAGGAGTAGAAGGGAACATCTAAGTGATGGGTACTCTGTATCAAACACAATTTACTCTCACAATGGAGTTGGGATGCCAATACATGACCATGTCCATTGACCACTCTACTGGATTGTGGCAGTAGGCCTTGGGAGCTCTCTCTGGCAGGGATAGTATGCACGGTGATGATATGAGGTAGTGCCATCTGTGCCAGGGAGAGTAGGGCAGTGTATGTGTAACATATACCACCATAGTTAGCTGGAGATTTGTAAAGAATTTTATGTCATTTGACTATTGCACTTATTTGCATAGATGCTGGTGTTAAAAATGCATCAACAGTGGATCCTGCTGGACAGAAAATAGATATACATGTACATCAGACAGTATTATTATAACTGATTAAATGCATATGTTTTAACAGAGAATTCTGGAAGGGAAGAAGTTAATCTCACTCCAGCTAATTTTGAAAAATAGGTTGAAAATGAAATTAGTTGGTTTAGGCCATAAAGATTTTATCTTACAGGTGGGATTGTAGCCAGAAACAAAAAATGTCTGGGAACCTAAAACCAGGACTTGGAAATGTACTGTATTGTCCTTATGGGTGAAATAATTGCTATCCTGGAAGGGTGGAAGTGTTTGAAATTGTTTTATAGCTTTCAGATGCTGCAACAGATCTTAGCAAAGCACTGGATGTGTAGTGTACCAGGTTAAGTTGAACATATGTGGTGTTATTCTATAAACAGCACTTAAATGATTCTTTAGATATTAGTAAAAGATATGACAGAACTCTTACAGCAGTGATTTTTTTCTTCAGAACCTGATAGGAAAGATCTCTCTATCTCGCACAACCTCACATTTCATTGTGCCTTGTTGTAGTAAGCAACTCAACAGCTCATCTTTTCCTTGCTGTAGTAAGTAACTTAACTAGGGAACAGGAATTCTTTAGTCAGTCAGGATAATATAGTGACATTGGTTAAGTATTGTTTTTCTGTATCTGTGTGAATCTATCCAACTGTGTCATTTTTTTATATCTCCTGTGATTGAAACTCTGGTGTTTACTGTAACTAAATATTCAGGATTTTCTATTTTATTTATTATTATTAAATAGTTCTATACTTTTTATTGTGGCTGGTCTTTTAGAGAATACACCTAACACCTTAAGAGTACTTATGCTTATTTTACTGACACTCTGGCCACTTCTGAAAGCCTTGCTTTTGGGTCAACACTACCATTTCTATTGGTATTAATTTTACTCAGTATAATTGTGTACCCTTGTAAGAGCCTTAGAGTACCTAACTAGTGACAGCTTAATTACCTAATAGACTGGGCAGGGGGGGCACAGCTGTTAAATCTGTGACTGCCTTTCCCAGGGTGTGTGTGTGTGTGCGTAAGATCAAATATCTAAGTGTGTGTCTGCTACTGGGGACAGGCACACTGAGCTCCCAAAGTGATCAGTGTAGAGTCTTGTTTGGGGCAGGGAGATAAGAGTCCAGCTCCAGGTCTGGAGTGCCCCCTGTGTGATCTTAAAGGAAACTGTGCTTAGTACAGTACAGAGAGCAGCATCTGAAAATTACTATGTGTATCCATTTTTGTTCCTGTTGGCTGTCCATCACCAGTGTCAGTGGTGAGGATTAAACTCCTTGACTACTGGCCTGGAGTAGGGACCATCATATATTGGTGGTAGCTGGGTGGGGTATTACTAGACCTTCAGTAGCCTGTGGGCAGTTGTCACTGAAGGTGCGTGTACTTTTACCAGCCACAAGGAAAACGTACAGAGTTTCATTTTCACAGCAGTTTTATTTATTTTTGTTTAGTTTAGTAAGGAAAAGCAGGAAAAGATGTCAGTAGAAGATTATGGCAAACAGACAAAGAACCGGTTGGTCAAGGTGTGCAAAGTCAAAGGACTGGTGCATGCAAACCTGACTAAAGAAATGTTTTCAGCCTTATTCACAGCTGCAGCACAGACCAACAACCTGTGATGGGGATGCGCAGTCTTCAGAAATGGAACAAGTTTGCCTTTTTCCTCAGAGGACTTAAAAACCCATCTAGAGTTAGAGACTTGAAGTTGAGACCAAATGTTTGGAATTTAGAATCAGCAGAGAGACTGCAGCAGGCAAAACAAATGGAATTAGAATCAGCAGAGAGTCTGCGGCCTTTGAAGGTTAAATAGAATGACGCACTGTGACATTGGGAGGGTGGAACAAAAGGAAAAACCGCACCAACATGAGCGGGAGATGGTGATTCTTCATCAGGGTCATGGAGGTAATGGAGAAGGGAATAACCTAAATCCAGAAGCAATAAACATCAGTAAATTCCACAGTTTACAGAGGGTGTTTATTTTAATAGTTTAATGTTGACCAAGGGTTCTGGGTATGCTTCTGACCCCCTTACTCCATAGTAAAGCTGTAACTGCTATTTCTAAATTGTCTGATACTGATTGTTTAAACTATGGTAAAGGTAAACAATATTTAATAGAATGTAACACCTGAAGCTTGCAGAAAAAAAGTTTTGTGAGCATAGACGCAAGGCAGATGAAAGTGCATGTGATTATATTGCTGAGTTAAGCACTTATTTTCATAGGAGGGTGAGTGGGCGTCAGGTCACCACTTTTGAAAAGCTGGCAGACATTTTTGATGAGGGAACAAGCCCTTAGCACTTTGAGGACATGAGAATATGGAGTGAAGCACCTTAAGACTACTCCCAGACTAATGGTCTTGTTGAGGTTAAACTCTACAATAAAGACCATGTTATGAACATTTGCAGACCAGTTTGACAGAGTGGGACAAATATTTGCCCCATCTGCTGTTTCCATACAGAGAGGTTTTTCACCCTTTGGGTTGCTTTATGGTCATAGGGTGAGGGGGCCTTTAGATATGATTTGTGACAAGTGGAAGGGTGAGTGTGAATCCCACAAGGAGTCTGTTGTGGCATACATCCTAAACCACAGGATAAGGCTTAGGGAGCTCATGGGCTTGGCACAGGAGAATCTGGCAGGAGCCCAACAGCAGAAAACGATATGTTATGACAAGAATGCTTGAGCCCAAGAGTATGCTGTGAGAGAGCAGGATACAGTGCTCATTCCTATTAGACACAGTAAACTGTAGGCAGCTTTGGAGGGACCCTTCAAATTAGTAAGGAAGGTCAGTGATATTAATTACATGGTAAACCTGTTAGGCAGAAGGCAGGGGCATAAATTGTACTGTGGTAACATGATGAAGCCTTACCACGATAGGGAGGTCCTGGGCAGACTGTAAAGTGCAGGGTTGACCATTAAGCCCAGTAAGTGTCAGTTGAGTATGGCAGAGGTTTCCTACCTGGGACATAGAGTGGGGAGTGATAAGATTAGGCCAGAACTTCCCAATGTGAATGCTATTAAGGCGTGGCATGCCCCTGTTTCCAAACAGCAGGTGAGGGTATTCTTGGGGACAGCTGGGTCCTATAGAAAGTTTGTTCCTAATTATAGTACAATAGCTGCTCCCTTCACAGACCTGATGAGGAAAAACAGACCAGATAAGGTAGTGTGGACCCCAGCCTTTGAGGAGGCATTCCAGAAGCTTAAAGGGGCTTTGGGAGTACCCCCTGTGTTAGCCAGTCCAGGTTACAGCAAATAATTTGTTGTGCACGTGGATGCTTCAAGCCATGGGATGGGGGTTGTACTCTGCCAGGTTTCCTCAGAGGGAGAAGAGCACCCAGTTGTATACCTCAGCCATATGCTCCAACCCAAGGAGGAATACTATGCAGCTGTAGAAAACAAATGTCTATCCATAGTATGGGCACTGCAGAAACTTCAGCCCTATCTGTATGGAAGGAAATTCACTATGGTTACAGATCACAATCCCTTAACATGACTACATCATGACAGACAGCAACATTCCAAGTTATTAAGGTGGAGCCTAGGATTGTAGGCATATGGCATGACAGTGCAGCACCATAGTGGGGGCAGCAATACCATTACGCTCTCAATACAAGGGTATAGGTTAATGTGTTCCCAGACAGTCCCATTTCTGTCAAGCAGCATTTTTACAGGGTCACTTGAAAAACTAGCTTGAGTCTTCAAAGGTGGTAGAGATGCGATGATATGAGGGGAGTGTCATTTGTGTCAGAGAGAGTAGGGCAGTGCATGTGGGACATATGTCAGCATAGCTAGTTGGAGTTTTGTAAAGAATTTTATGTCATTTGACTATTGCACTGATTTGTACAGATGCTTGTGTTAAAATGTATTTGTAAAGTTGCTTCTTTTAAAAATGGATCAGCAGTGGGTCCTGCTGGACAGAAAAGAGATAAATGTGTACATCAGACAGTATTATTATACTGATTAAATGTATATGTTTTAACAGAGAATTCTGGTACAGAAGAAGTTAATCTCAGTCGAGCTAATTTTGGAAAATCGGTTGAATATTAAATGGGTTGGTTTTGGCCATAAAGATTTTTATCTTATAGGTCTGATTATAACCAGAGACAAAAATATCTGGCAAAACCAGGACTAGGAATCTTACTGTATTGTCTTTAGGGGTGAAGTAATTGCAATGCTGGAAGGGTGGACATTTTTGAAATTGTTTTATAGCTTTCAGATGCTGCAACAGATCTTAGCAAACCTCTAGGTGTGTATTGTGCCAGAGTCAGGTAATCAGATGTGATGTCATTCTATAACCAGCACTGAAATGATTCTTTAGATATTAGTGAGAGAGATGATGGAACACTCTCAGCAGCACCTTGTTCTTTGGAACCTGACAGGAAAGATCTCTCACAGATATCGCTCACAACCTCGCACCTCATCTTGCATTGCTGTAGTAAAAAACTCAACACTCATCATCTTGCCTTGCTATAGTAAGTAACTTCACTTCGGAACAGTAATTCTTTAGTCAGTCAGGAAAATATAGTGACATTAGTTAAGTATTGTTTTTCTGTATCTCTGCAAATCTATCCAACTGTTATTTTTTTTTTTACATCTCCTGTGATTGAATCTCTGTTTATTTTAACTAGATTTTCAGTACTCTCATGTTTTCTATTTTATTTATTATTATTAAATATTTCTATACTTTTCATTGTGGCCGGTCTTTTAGAGAATACTTTTAACATCTTAAGAGTACTTATGCTTATTTTAGTGACACTGTGGCTGCTCCTGAAAGCCTTGCTTTTTGATCAACACTACCATTTGTATTAGTATTAATTTTACTCAATATAATGGGTACCCTTGTAAGAGCCTTAGAGTAGCTGACTGGTGGCAGCGTAACTACCTTATATTTTGGGCAGAGGGGCACAGCTGTTAAGTCTTTGCCAGCCTTTTCCAGGTTTGTGTGTGTGTGTAAATATCAAATGTGCAAGTGTGTGTGTGTCCGTGTCGGCTACTAGGAACAAGGACACAGAGTTCTCAAAGTGGTCAGTGTGGAATATTCTTTGGGGCCTGGAGAGATAGAGTCCAGCCCAAGTTGGGAGTATGCTCCCTGTGTGCTCTTAAGGAAAATTATGCTTGGTACAGAGAGCTGCATCTGAAAATACAGCATGTATCCATTTTTGTTCCTAGTGGCTGTCCCCCTCACTGGTGTCAGTGGTGAGGATTTAGACTCCTTGATTACTGGCCTGGATTTAGTAATTGTCACATGCACCTGTTTACGGGACTCTGACCTGGATGGTTTCAGCTCATTATGTATCCTACCAATGGTAAGTTATGGCCACACAGGTGAGGACTATGTACTCTGTAAATGACCCCCATGTGACCACCTAGTACATGCCCTACTCTGACCTTGGTGATAAGTCAGTTCTCAGCACTGAAGTACAGGTGGAAGCTTTGTTTACCATTTTAGACCTTATAGGTCTCAAGAAAAAGTCCACTTCACCAGGAATGATCCCAGAAACATTACCCTCCTGCAGGGACTCCTGGTATTCCTCTGGCTGCACCATGGAGGCTCCCAGTGGTTGACCTGACAGCTGCTGTGGAATGTGCTGTTACCTTCACATAAAATAGCGCATCATCAACACGCTTACAACACTGCTGTAATGTGTATCTGCAGGCCCCCATCCAACATTCATTTCATGATCCAATGTCTGCCATATCTGATCCCACAAAGATTGGTTAGCTTCCCCTCTCCTGACAGGCATCAACTGTGTCCCAAGTGCCCATAGAAGGACATTTCTCAGAAGGCCTGATATTTTCCAGACTCTGTCCACCTCAACTCCAGATGTGCAGGCATCTATGAACATATGACACAGTGCTATGGACTGTTAGTATCTGGGATGAGTAAGATGACAACTACAGATAAATGGGTAGAATAGTTGTATCATGCTATAGTCACAGGGGCAGGTATGATACATGACAGATGTGGGAACAGATATGGGAAATACAAAAACCTCTAAGAGGGAGATGTCAAATACCATTGCTATTGGACTTTGGGAGAAGGAAAAGACAAACAACCTACCCAGTCTACAAAACATGTTCAATCTGACTTATCCATCAAAATAAGACTTCATTAATGTTTAGAAAACTAACAGATGTAACTAATGTCTATACCATGGCAAGATGTGTTCTGCATCTTGCTGTAAAAACTCAGTGTTTTGGACAAACAAGACATACTGCTGCACGTAAAGAAGCCTAAAACGTCATGGGTTAGCTGGTCTATCTGCATCACATCAGAAATTCTAGCTGCATTTTTAATTTTTAGGGAATAAATTAAGAAATACCTGAATTTAAGATCATCATGGTTTCTATACATTCCTGCATGAAATACCAAGCAGTGTGGTGTGTCAGTCACAGTCTCCTGGAATATTTACAATGATTCTAAACCTGCAAACCAGTGCATACCTATCTGTCTTGCTTCATAAACTGTTCAAAAACTATCGGGGGGAACCACTGCTCTCATGGTATTTGCTGGCTTTTATCAGGGTTTGAAATCTAATATGACAGACAGATTACAGATAAGTAATTTGCTTAAATACTGACATATTTATTCACACTAGCTAAATATTGCTGATTGAATGTGTGCAGTAAGTCTTAAATTGTGCTTTATCTGTTTAATGCACAGAATTAAAAGCAAACATTTGTCAGTCTGATGCAAATGACATTTGACCTTTCCTAACTGAATGCTCAATCCATATGCAAGTGTTTAACTGACATGTCATGCATTCACCCAACATTTTCTCTGTGCTGTGTTAAGGGTCTCACCACTGGAAGCCTGTGCCCCTTTTTGTTTTATTTTTCTTTCTTGTCTAAAATCGTGCATCTTATAAGTATATACTCGTACACAAACTTGTAGTTAAATTTCTACTGGACTACTTAAATCTCCACATTCAGTGCTGTACAGAGGCTGCATTATTTTGGATCACCAGTCATCTGATCCATATTTAATATCTCCACATATCAGTTTATAACATTCACTACTTCTTTAGATGGCTATCTTGTTAAAATGCTTTCACTATATTGACTAGGTCTATATACAGTACAAGACTGCAACATTATTTTAGCATTGCAGTAAGTTATAGCATACTGCAAAACTAAAATGTGTTAAAACAGTTTATAGCTATAAAAAAAACTGTTTTACTAGCTGCAGTTATTTCTTCTCCTTATGCTATTTGCTGTGTGTGTTATTGTAGCCATGTCATGCTTTCAGTTCTCCTCACCCTCTATTTAGGGTCTACAAGAGTTAAGGAGGAGTAAGAGGCTATCGGTAGCAATATGATAGGGGAAATGTGGAAGAATAGAAATGGAAGATACACTTCGCCTACAGTTCATATTCAAAGACCCTTCCAATAACACCATTCCTTATTACAGTGCTGTTGTAGCAAGTTTTGTAGCTACAGGTTGTAGGTAGCTGGAATGATAGCAATGCTGTTGCAGGTCAAATGGCAGATTTGTGCTGGCTTGCAGTTCATTTAGTTGTAGTTATTTATTTAGCTGTATAATTTAATCACAACGAACACAATAGTGCCATTTAAAAATATTACTAACTGTATAGATGGTTTGGCTTCACTTCCAGTGATTGTGATGAGATGCTAAAAATGAACTGCTAACATAAGCCTTTAAAAACACTGTTAATAGACAGGAGGTTCCATTTCAATTAAGAGATTTTCATTGAAGCAGGACTCATCAGATGTTTCTACCAATTCTGGTATCCTAGTTGGTGGTTATTAGATTTTAAAATATGAAAGTATCAAAGATAGGTTGAAATGTAGATGTTTGTTTTTAGTTAGAGATCATTGGTGTGTATATATAGCTGTTTGGGTGTTAGTGCTATCTTTATGTGCAAAATGATAAGACTTTGTGCGCTTGTGAGTTTGGCAGTGTGGTAAAGAGCTCAGTGTTTTAGTGTGAGGTTGACAGTGAGGTTTATAATGGGATTAAGGAAGTTGCCCAACAGTGGGGAAAGGAGAAATCTCTTGCTTTGTGTACATTAATTTATTTTTATTTATTTAAGTTGCATTGGTGCAAGGGGGGGCTTGACCCCATGCAAAAAAAAAAAAAAACTCTATTTGATAGAAGGTGCAGCTGATTGATTTTGACTGACATAAATTCATTGATTTTCAAAGTCATGCTAGGAAAACAAACAGCCAAGGTGATGTACATGAACGTAATCCCTCTTCTGCTTACCTTACCTATAGAGAGGCAGTTCTCCTCCTCACAAGGCATGTTATGTTTTGCCTAATTAATGTTTATAGCATTACGCATGTTTAATGGCAGAGATATTTATCCTATCCATTATATTGTTTTTTTAGTGGATTTAACATTGCAGCCATGTCATGCCTTCAGTTCTCCTCATCCTCTCTCTTGGTACCTCGTGACCTCGTGGATAGCTCTCTTCTCATCCTCTCTCTTGGTACCTCGTGACCTCATGGATAGCTCTCTTCTCATCCTCTCTCTTGGTACCTCGTGACCTCGTGGATAGCTCTCTTCTCATCCTCTCTCTTGGTACCTCGTGACCTCGTGGATAGCTCTCTTCTCATCCTCTCTCTTGGTACCTCGTGACCTCGTGGATAGCTCTCTCCTCATCCTCTCTCTTGGTACCTCGTGACCTCGTGGATAGCTCTCTTCTCATCCTCTCTCTTGGTACCTCGTGGATAGCTCTCTTCTCATCCTCTCTCTTGGTACCTCGTCACCTCGTGGATAGCTCTCTTCTCATCCTCTCTCTTGGTACCTCGTCACCTCGTGGATAGCTCTCTTCTCATCCTCTCTCTTGGTACCTCGTCACCTCGTGGATAGCTCTCTCCTCATCCTCTCTCTTGGTACCTCGTGACCTCGTGGATAGCTCTCTCCTCATCCTCTCTCTTGGTACCTCGTGACCTCGTGGATAGCTCTCTCCTCATCCTCTCTCTTGGTACCTCGTGACCTCGTGGATAGCTCTCTCCTCATCCTCTCTCTTGGTACCTCGTGACCTCGTGGATAGCTCTCTCCTCATCCTCTCTCTTGGTACCTCGTGACCTCGTGGATAGCTCTCTTCTCATCCTCTCTCTTGGTACCTCGTGACCTCGTGGATAGCACTCTCCTCATCCTCTCTCTTGGTACCTCGTGACCTCGTGGATAGCTCTCTTCTCATCCTCTCTCTTGGTACCTCGTGACCTCGTGGATAGCTCTCTTCTCATCCTCTCTCTTGGTACCTCGTGACCTCGTGGATAGCTCTCTTCTCATCCTCTCTCTTGGTACCTCGTGACCTCGTGGATAGCTCTCTCCTCATCCTCTCTCTTGGTACCTCGTGACCTCGTGGATAGCTCTCTCCTCATCCTCTCTCTTGGTACCTCGTGACCTCGTGGATAGCTCTCTTCTCATCCTCTTTCTTGGTACCTCGTGACCTCGTGGATAGCTCTCTCCTCATCCTCTCTCTTGGTACCTCGTGACCTCGTGGATAGCTCTCTCCTCATCCTCTCTCTTGGTACCTCGTGGATAGCTCTCTCCTCATCCTCTCTCTTGGTACCTCGTGACCTCGTGGATAGCTCTCTTCTCATCCTCTCTCTTGGTACCTCGTGACCTCGTGGATAGCTCTCTTCTCATCCTCTTTCTTGGTACCTCGTGACCTCGTGGGTAGCTCTCTCCTCATCCTCTCTCTTGGTACCTCGTGACCTCGTGGATAGCTCTCTCCTCATCCTCTCTCTTGGTACCTCGTGACCTCGTGGATAGCTCTCTCCTCATCCTCTCTCTTGGTACCTCGTGACCTCGTGGATAGCTCTCTTCTCATCCTCTCTCTTGGTACCTCGTGACCTCGTGGATAGCTCTCTTCTCATCCTCTCTCTTGGTACCTCGTGACCTCGTGGATAGCTCTCTTCTCATCCTCTCTCTTGGTACCTCGTGACCTCGTGGATAGCTCTCTCCTCATCCTCTCTCTTGGTACCTCGTGACCTCATGGATAGCTCTCTCCTCATCCTCTCTCTTGGTACCTCGTGACCTCGTGGATAGCTCTCTTCTCATCCTCTCTCTTGGTACCTCGTGACCTCGTGGATAGCTCTCTTCTCATCCTCTCTCTTGGTACCTCGTGACCTCGTGGATAGCTCTCTTCTCATCCTCTCTCTTGGTACCTCGTGACCTCGTGGATAGCTCCCTTCTCATCCTCTCTCTTGGTACCTCGTGACCTCGTGGATAGCTCTCTTCTCATCTTCTCTCTTGGTACCTCGTGACCTCGTGGATAGTTCTCTTGATTCCCTCTCCACAACCCATACAGATGGTCCCATGGATCCACAGCCCCCAGTGTGAAGATATTTTAAAGACTTTGCTGTAGTTTATTACTGCAGTTTGCTTACTGTTCCTCCTTCCACCGCTATACTTCTCTTTCTTTAAATGGTGAGACCTTCACATCCAGCATAATCCTATGCATTTATGATATATGGCCTGTGTTCCTTGCGGTGTCTACTGAGAAGGATTCCGCTTCTCTAATCCTAGTGGGGCATACTCCCTTCATTTTCCTTTCTCCTATTGCAAGCTAGTCAAAAATCACTATGTCTGCTGTCAAAAGGACGCTTAAACGATGAGCCCACTCTAATTTTATATGTGCCGTTTGCCTATGTATATCAAAGGCAAAAACTTACTACCATCATATGAAGTCTAGATGGAAGCTATCTGGTTAAGAGAATAAGAAAGTTCAAAAGGTAACATCATAATGAATAGAATGCTTTAGAAACATTTAGCAAACATTGCATAAAGACCTTTATTTAGGTTGGCTTATCATCAAAGGTTTAATGTTGAACATATGCCATAGATTTACAGCCAAACATCTGAATATATTTAAATATGCTGCTGCAGCACTGCTGTTACAGAAAATAAATATCTTAAGGTATATTAACTGCTCATCACATGATTCTTGTCTCTAAGCAACAAATCAAGACATGCCAAATAAAATATGAAGAAACCAAGAATGGCTGACTTCCCTTCACAAAGAAGGAAGAGTTCAGCTCTTGGATCTGAGAGAAATTTAGTGTTTCACTTTGGAAACTATTAATTCCAAAAAGCAAACCTGCTTCACTTCCAAGACTGGAATTCCTTACAGATAAACCTGAAATGTCATAATCCAGGGGAACTGTCACAGCAGTTGAACATCACAGTGAAAAAAAAAATGCAGACAGCAAAAGGCTTCACTAAAAGAGAGCATATCTATACAGAGTTTAGCTCTTCAAGACTTACTAAAGTTATCTTTAAATTCCTTAAACGGTTATTTAATGACGCAGAAATAATTAGTTTATATCACATTTCTAACAAATCCCTAGCCATTGCACATCTTTGAAAATGTCAACGATATTTCTCCATGTCCAAGACCTCTAATTGTGTAATGCTAGGCAACAACTGCATGTAGAATTAGCAGAACACACTGTTCCTAAGCCTGGAGAATGTGAAACCTCCTCTATGGGGATATAAAATGACAGTAATAAGCATGAAAACAGATCCTGTAGGACACTAGATGACCTTATATATAAATATATATATATATATATATATATATATATATATATATATATATATATATATATATATATATTCTCCATTTATGATTCATAAGCTGGCTTCATTAGGGGAAGAGTCATTCTAGTTAACACAGTGGGACACTGTTAATATGCCATATCTGTATTTAATTTAACTGGCTGCTACTGGGATCTCTCAGTAAAGGCAGAGAAGGCATTCATAAAGGCAGATAGTCAGTCTGACTAGGATTCTTTAAACTATTTGCTTCAGTTCTTATTTCAGCATTTTTGCCATAGCTTGAAATAGCAGTCTAACCATGCATGTCCATTTTGTAAGAGCTTTAACTTGCTGTTGGGTACAAATCAAGTGTATCCATTCTGCCTGTTATTTTACATTTTTTGTTCCCTCTTGGGATATCATTTGGCTCTCCCAGATCTCATTCCCATTCCCAGATTCCCATGTACAACATAATCAATATTGCTGGGTCTGGTACACCTCCACTATACCTATTTTTGTTCAAACTTTCTCTGGAAGACCTGATCCACCGCTCCAAATGACAGCAAAGCAGTTGATACCCATGGATAACATTACTGTTATAAAGTTAATCTGTATTGATAGAATTCTAACTTTGCATTATATTCAGTATTTAGCATATATACTATATATCAATTTAAAAGCATACCCAAGCTCAGATAAATGGTCAATCAAAAACCAAGAACAGTAGATGAAAAGAAAGCTGACCCAAATGTCTTCCAGTGAAACCAAACACTTTCATCTCACTTTTATTAGAGACCTTTTCAGAATGCAAATGCACGGTGCTGTACAAACCTTTAAATAGCCATATAATCCATGTGATCTTAGTCATGCGACCAAGAAATCAAGTGACTAAACACTTAAAGGTACATACCAATTAAAATCTACAAAAACACATACAAACAGGTACTAAAAAAAGTGTTCATATAATTTAACAGTCCTCAATTTTAAAACACAATTAATAGACATGTTTTCATTTAAACATAGAAATGCCCTAGAATTTAATTGCAGTTGTCTCATCTCCTCCCTATATTCAATCATATTTTTCCAGTTTCCACCTTGTACTGGATAGACCTTATTCCAATACAACAAATATGAACTTTTTGAAACTGCTGCATTGTTGTGCAGCAACAAATAAATTATAGGAAGTATTTTCATAAACGGAAAAGCCCCTACTGACTTTGCCACCACACCCTCTTATATTTATTAATAAGGTTCTTGCAAATATTAGAAACCATTTTTTTCTTTTGTCAGACAAAGTTGATCTGTATGTTTGGTAGATTGACAGCTTATTGTGTTCACACAGTTGGAACAGAGCCTGTACATAGGATTTAAAGGATGACAGCCAATCACATGCTTACATTTTTTAGCAATAGTTTAACATTTTGTGTTTATATAAAATATGGAGAGAGAGAGAGTGCGTATGTATGTATGTGTGTGTGTGTATGTGTGTGTGTATATATATATATATATATATATATATATATATATATATATATATATATATATATACATACACACCCACACACACATATATACATATATACAGTATATATAGAATTTTTTTGTATAACAGACTCACATAAACATGCACCAACTTCACTAACCCACACCTATGGAAGGAAAAAATGTTCTGAATAATTCCTAGCGTGCACACACATCCCATTAGCAGTGATCATCAATCCTAGAGTCCCACAGTTGGGAGTAAGTTAAGGAATGGCAAGTTGAAGCTCATCCACTTTGCGTTCAGCTAAGTAAAGCATTTCAAATTTGTTCCTGTTGGGAACACTACTGCATAACTTCAGCTATCGTAAGTACTAACAAATGACTTATCTTATCACATACACAGTTTACTGGGATTTAGGAAGTAATTACGCAGTCCTTGTCAAACATACAACTTCAGTTCACTGTACATATTCTTTGTTCAGTACCACTGTTTGTGCTTTTGGCAAGTGTCAGGACACATCCAGTTTATTATGCAATTGCAGCTGCCATAAGTATGTGTTATGACTACACTCTGTAATTAGTAGGGGAAAAATACTAAAATGGTATTTGTTCAATTTCATTTAGTACAGTATCTCTGGGCTGAGGCTGAATTGGGTCCAGTGGAATCGGTGCTCGACCCCAGTTAAATTTAAAATAAAAATAGTAAAATGGCATAAAAACTGAGCAGTGCAATTTGTGGCCAAAACAAGTTGTGTCCCTTCACATTTTATTTTACTTTCTGTCTGGGGTGGAGTGTAGAATAAGGTTTGTGAAATACATAATACATACATACACATTTAAAGCACAAGCATTAATGCCCTTTTAGCTTGCCAATATACTAAAACAGTTGTTCCCATAATAAGTGTCCAAGCCTTGTTGTCTGTTATTCAGGTAGTTTGAGAACCAGGTAAGGGTATGTTGGGAGCATCCTAGCGTTGCAAGTTGTTGCATTAGTTTGGTATGTGATTCTGTGTCCAAAGCTTTGGATAGGTCTAATAAAACTACTGTTAAATGAATATCCAGAGCCTTTTTCACGGTATCAGTACAGGAAAGTAGGGCTCTAGTAGTACTGTGTACAGGACGAAACAATGTTTGGTACGGGCAAGGAGTAGGTTGTCATAGACACCTTTTAGTAGCTGACTTTGTATAGATTTGTATTTTCACCTTTGTACAATGGTGTCATGATGGATTTTTTTTTTAATTTGAGGGATTGAGGACACAGATGGATCTGTTAATTTAGGATACTGATGGAATAAGCTATTGTATTCAGAGGGGATGTTAGCAGATAAGGAGCAAGGTCTTAGTTTATTCACCAATTTAAGTACTACGGAGGTGGGCACTGGTTTTAGGGAGACTGCTGGAATTGGGGTGTTAGTGACATCACTATGGAGTGAGGGCAGTATGCTCAAGTCTTTAAGAGATGAGTCTGAGGTGATTGTCATATTGTTAGAGTTCATTGTTTTTGGGTGGAGGTTCCTTAACAAGTTTAGGAATGCTGTCTATAAAATGGGAGTTAAAAATGTGGGCTATTTGTTGTGGGCCTTTGTCTGGAAAAGGTGATGGGTTTTGAGTTGTCTCAGGATTAAGGAGTGAAGAAACTGATTTCCAGAATTTTTTAGGTTACGTTTTAAACTAGATAGTTGTGAAAAGTAGCTTTTTTGTCATTTTTAACTAGATTCTTTGCTTTATTACATAGTTATTTGAAATTATTTTCATTAGCTTGATTTTCACCGTTCTTTTCAAGCTTGGCCTCTTGATCAGAGCATTTGCTTAGTTGGTTTTGTAAGCCAAGGAGCATGAGTAATTTTGTCCTTTTATATCAAAGGTGGTGGTGGGGAGGGCCAAAGTATTTAGGGTATTAAGGAAGATGATATTAAAATGGTCTACTGCTTCTTCTAATTGTAAGGTTTTTTTGGTGGGGCCCAATTATGAGCATTTAGGGCATTGTTGAAAGTTGTTTGGTTGAAGTTAGTTACATTTCCGGATGCTCTGTAAGAGTGTTTGTTTTTTTTGGCACCTGAGTATGGGTTCTATGTGTAAGGGCAGGTTGATGGTCAGTTAGAATGAGGGTACTGCTATTAGAATATTTGTGTGGATCTAAGACTAGGATCCAATCTAAGGTGGATTCTGATTGGTTATTTAGTATTTATGTGGCACATGTGACTAGCTGTGTATACTTGTAGAGGTTAATACAATTAGCAGGGGAGTCTGTGGTTAAAGTTTGTCAGTTGATGGACGAAGTATGATGGTTTTGTTGGTTGCATTTTGGGTTGTCCAAGATAAAAAAAAAAAAAAAAAAAAAAAAAAAAAAAAAATCAAGAGTAGGGATGTTTTGACTTGCGGGAATATATATTGCTGCTATGGATACGTTTTTACTATTGTTTAATTGTAATGTTAATAGAATTTCCATGTTGTTGAAAGTTGGGACTGGTTTGGGGAAGGATGTAATGGTCAAGGAATTGAGATAGATTATTGCTACATGGCCGTCTTTCTATGTGAGTCTGTCTTTTTGAAGGATATTGTAACCATTTGGAACTATTTCAGTGTCTAATATGTAGCTTTAGCCAAGTTTCTGTGACAGCTACTATACCAAGGGTATATTGAGAGAGCCAGGCATGAAATTCTGTAATTTTATTACAGATGCTCCTTATATTGATTGTAATCATAACGAGGTTTCAAGTGTTTGAAGTTGTGTTTAAGGAAGAAGGGGGGGTATGGTTTATATTGAGAAAGGGGGAAGGGCCAGGGTTTGGGTGAATATTGCCGATTTGAGATAGTAATAACAGATGATTTATGTGTTTGAAGTAATAAGATTTAGTAAAGGACTTGGCTAAAGTGCTGGGAAGTAGTTTGAGTTTGTTATTGATGGAGACTAGTTTGAATCTGTTAGAGGATATGTTGCTACAATGGAATATTGATGCTGAATTGCTAGAGAAACTTGTTATATTGGGTTGTGGTGGTATAATTAGAGTACGTGTTTTTGGAGGTAGTGAGCATTTCATGTAGTGGAGGGAGGTGTCTTGGGTCAGTATGAGGAAAAAATGCTGAGAGAAAATAAAAATTGTTACCTGTATGGTATTGGACATTTTGTATAGTAAATTAAATAGAACATGTGATAGTTTAGAAATATATTAATTGAGATGTTTGGGAGATTGGTTGGAGCAGAGGGTGCCTTTAAATCTTCTATGTTATGTGAAGTGTGGATGTGGGAGTAGCATTGCTGACTGGAAGATGATGTAGTGGGAGTGCTGTGTAAGAGTACAAGTGTAAGGAAAGTTGGGGTGGGTGGGAATGAGGCTAGGGTAGCAGAGTGAACCAGAGTGGAGCAGCTTAGACCATGTTCTCGTCATGCTGGAGAATCCAGAAAATAATCTGCAAGATTGTTAAATAGAATAGTTTGTTGAAATATATTATAGTAGGTAAGGAGAGTTGCACTGTCTAATGAATTTTAGGATACTTTTATTTATGGTAGTTAGGAGAGAACTATTCCTTAAAATTAGAAGAGAACTATTGATAAAATAAAAGAGAGCTGTTGGTTAAAATCAGAAGAGAAGTCTGGCAGCTTAGGGAAAAATAAATGGAGGAGTTAAAAAAAATAAAGGTTTGTGCTGAAAAAGTGCAGGAGAAATAAATGTAATGTGTTACAGCCACAATAGTACCACTAAGCTAGCAGAGTAAAAGTGGAAGATAATAGTGGCAGAGTTGACATAAGGGAGGGTGCTAGAGTGTTCCGGTGATGTGCAACTGATGTTACTTAATGGATTTACATTAGGTTTCTATTATTTGTTATATACAGTGTACCTTAAACTTTGTATTGTTGATTAGACATTTTTAGTTGCTAATAACGTACATAGGCACTTGAAGGGCCATTCTTCACTGAAGCACACTTTGGGTTGGAGCAATGAAAATTATGCCATTTTTTTCTCATGCGTTTCCTAGGTGAGCTGAGGTTGAAAGAGGAAACCAGGTACCTAGAGAGAAAAATTAGATATGGGAGAGAAAGATGAAGTTAATTATACAGTATAAGTTTTGGGGAAGGACAAAGGCATACAATGGAGAGAGATATAGGTTAGAAATGTATATAAAAGTAGGAGAGGAGACTGTATTAAATTTGTAGGTTTGCAGCATATATAAGTTGCCAGGCAGTAGAGGGACAAGCAAAATGTACTGCAGTTCTAGCACTGTTAGAGCCAGTCCTTATACTGGGCAGCCTAGAAAACCTTAGCAAAAATGCACTCTGTGTCTAATATCACCGATACATTGCAGTATCAGCTGTGCATCACATATTAGTTACAGAAAGCATGACAATACAATAATATTGGCTTACATTATCAGCAATGCATACTGGGTACATGTAAGCAGAATCCTTGTAGTCAAGAATCCCTTGTAAGTCAAGAATCAATTGTTGGGTTAACCAAATAAGTTCGGAATGTAACTTGGCTATCCGGCATCAATATATAACAATGCATTAGAGAGCACACAAGAATGACCCTCACTCCAGCTGTAATAACTATAGTGCAGACTATTGATATTTAGACAAGATTCTCAACATATAGCGACTAGCATCTAAAATTTTAATAGCAGTCACTGGTGAGTCCACTATAGAGCTAAACTAGATAATGTATCTTTAACAAGCAGAGGTCAGCATCAATAGAAATAGCAAGTAGCGAGACAAAATAAAACATGGACTTCCATAAGACACTAACTTTGCCAAATACCTATCTGCTTAGTTACACACCTAAATAATATGCTAAAGACCACAAGGATGCTAGCTGTAAAATTACTGCCAAGGTAGGTAGTACATAAAAATGAAATTACAAGCTATTCACAGATGGTAGCATAAATAGTGGAAATCCCAATTTACAGCATAGCTGAGATGATGAAATGCATTTAATTATCCCTCCGGTTGGCAGAGCATGTCACCGGAGCGCCTAGTCACAAACAGAAAGGGAGAGAAGGAAAATGGTGCAGAATGCGAGTTGTAGGTTTTTAAGATGGGCAGTGCATCATGGGAGTGGAGGAAAGTGGAAGGAAAAGTCGGGGAGGGAGAAAATGGTGTTGCCATTGTTTCTAAAGCACAATAGGGCTGACCGTGTTCTAGTCTTGCTGGAGAATCCAGAAAACAAGTTTGTTATATAGAATACTTCATTGAAATAGATTATGATAGGTTAGGAGAGTAGCACTGTCAGGAAAAGTCGGGGAGGGAGAAAATGGTGTTGCCATTGTTTCTAAAGCACAATAGGGCTGACCGTGTTCTAGTCTTGCTGGAGAATCCAGAAAACAAGTTTGTTATATAGAATACTTCATTGAAATAGATTATGATAGGTTAGGAGAGTAGCACTGTCTAATGAATTATAGGACACTTTATTTTCACTAACAGCCTGCAGTTTGTTTGGTGGTGTTCCTATTGAGGTGTTTGGACCAATAAAGCATCTTTACATTTCGGGACCTGGATTTATTTGTACTTGGCAGAACAGCAGTTGTTTTTCATTTACACTTTTATTTATGGTAGTTAGGATAGAAGAACTATTCCTTCAAATCAAAACAGAACTGTTGATAAAATAAAAGAGAGCTGTTGGTTAAAATCAGAAGAGAAGTCTGAGAACTTAGGAAAAAAATAAATGGAGGAGTTAAAAAAGAAAGGGTTGTACTGGAAAACTGCAGAAGGAAATAAATGCAGTGTGTTACAGCCTCAGTAGTATTACTAAGTTAGCAGAATAAAAGTGAAAGATCGGAGTGGCAGAGGGTAATACAGCATTCTGGTGATGTGCAACTGCTGTTACTTAAGGGCTTTACATTAAGTTTCTATTTGTTATACACAGTGTACCTTAAACTTTGTATTGTTGGGTTAGATATTTTCGGTTGCTAATAAAGTACATAGGCACTTGAAGGGTTTTTTTTTCACTGAAGTATACTTTGGGTAGGATGACCGAAATGATGCCATTTTTTTTCTCTTTTTTTTGGTGTTTCCTGGTTGGGCTGAGGTTGATAGGTGAACCAGGTACAGCCCAGCACAGATGATGAAATATGTTTAATTGTCCCATTGGTTGACAGAGCACATCACTAGAGTGGTTAGTCACAAACTTTTTTACGTCAAGGTCACCACACCTTAGGAGGGAGGGAGGTTCCCCACAGCAGTAACCGGTATCAATTAATGTGTTTGATCATGTGTGTGCAATATGTAACAGGGATTACATATTGAAAATCAACACCACTGTAACCCAGATGTGTATGCAAGAGACTTACTATTCTTAAGAACGTGCACCAAATGGGCAATACCACCAGACCATTCAAATCTCCCTGTTATGAAGGCACATTCTTAGTTTAAGGCTTAATTTTCCCCAGTACATGATATGCCTATTTTTGGAGATTTGTCACTATTTTCAGGCTTGATAGTCCTCTTAATACAGTTTTCTAATTCCCCTCTCTATCACTTAATTTTTGAAGTGCTGTAGTATACAGAAAAAACAAACTTACCTGACCAACATACTAGTGACACCAATAATTTACAGAAAGTAGACACAAATCTTGTATCTTTTTTCAAAATCAAAAATAAATGCCCATGTGTAGTAGAATTTTGCAATAGTTTATTAAATTTAATAGATTTTACATTGTCTCTTTAATGTGCTTATATATTTGTCATCAGTTTTGTCACCCTGTTTCACAAATATGTTTTAGTATCCCACATTACTACTGAAGATGGTTATCCCACATTACTACTGAAGATGGTTATCCCACATTACTACTGAAGATGGTTATCCCACATAACTACTGAAGATGGTTATCCCACATTACTACTGAAGATGGTTATCCCACATTACTACTGAAGATGGTTATCCCACATTACTACTGAAGATGGTTATCCCACATTACTACTGATAAGTGGTAAGAGTCATGCACTATTTAGTATTCAAACTATATGCTAATTACCAGTTTAGATTTTCATCTGGATGTTCCCCTTTTCAAAGCCCTTTGTGCCTCTTTTCAATGACTGCAGGTTGAAAGGTATGACCAACACCTGTCACCCTCATATAAGCTGTATTCTGTCACCACCAGAACAATGTTATAATTATTGACTCTCAAGGAGTTTACCCATCCTCAATCTGAACCCAGTGCTGACTTACAAACAGTAACCGAGACATAGCCAAACTGTTTTTCATATGCATACACACTTGCTGTTTCCTTTAAGGGTCTACTGATACCTCTATGGATGCAGTACCCCTTACCTGAATTTAACCGTATACTGCCGCCTTTCTGACCTCAGGTACTGATCACTCTTAGTCTACCAACATTCACTTATGATAGCAGATGGCCAAGCAATTTCTTCAAATCAGCAGATGGCAGAAATCACACCAGTGCTACGAGAATGTCCCACACTGAACAATTAGGCATCATCCACCATCTTCATCAGATATGTGCATGAAAATTGTTTTAAAGGACCTGAATTCCCATGTAAAACAGTTTTGCAGTTAAACAAGGAAGAGGAAGTCAGTTTTCATACTGTTGTAGAAACAAGCTAGAGACAATAGTCATGACATAAGTATAGTTTATTTAAACTGCGGTGGTGGTTCTGCGGTAGCACTGTCGCCTCACAGTAAGACTTTGTCCCGTTCGATTCTCAGCTAGAGTGTCTTCAGTCTGGAGACCTGCAGGAATGGGTGTACCTTTGTTGAAGGTTGTGCATCAGGGCTGGCAACTCGGCACGTAAAAATCAACTGCCAATCATTAGCGGACCGGAGTTCCGCTGTGGCGAACCCTAACCAGGAAAAGCCGAAAGACACAACACAACAACAGTGCAGGGTCTGAAATAAACTTTGCTTTCAACAATCAATGAAAACAAGTTTTGTTTTTGTTTACACAGCAGTTCTCGGTATGTCAATCCATTTTTGAAGTCTTGTAATGGAATGCCAACATTCTTTACAGTTTTCAGGTACTGTACTACTTGAGCTACAGTACCATCAGTCCTCCTTGGGCTTTACTCGTGCATGCAGAGATGGTTCCTGCTACTCACGAGTAAATCCACAGGTAGGATTCTGGTACCCGTCAGGTGAATCCATGGGCAAGCTGTTACTCTGCAGCTTCTTCTGCTCTGGTTTCCTATTTGAGTCTCCACTCTTGGTCACAAAATCCTTCTCTACAAGAAGCATACATTAGTAATGTTGTAGACTTTTAGCCTTTCCTTTACATTAAGCTTTTTCAAGTGTTCTACAGTATTTATGGTATTACATGCCTTTACTACCACATTACGGATTTTATGCAACTATCATGTTTTATAAGATATAGGACATCAACGTAATGTTTACAACCCATTAAAATGTCACTAGGACACAATACAATATAGGCTGTTTACAGAAGAACCTCAACTGAATCTTTACATGTTACTTTCAATTACTTTATAGCTGATAACTGAAGCATCAGGATATAAATAATGTGTGACAAGTCTACAATCCAGGTATCTTTTTGAATTTTTATCTGTCAGAATACCCAAGTCCAACTCACAGTCCCGACAACAAGAATGAGAGAGTGGTTATGATGCAGTACAGTCTGAAGAGGTTAGAAAATTTTCAAAAATATTCTTTCCTTTTGAAACAAGCTGTGTACTGTACTTGTGGGTCTACTTCATTTGATCGAAAGACCATTTGACCTAAACCCATTTTGATCATTTGATCGAAAACCAGTATTCAAGGCATAAAACTGGGATTTGTCCCCCTCCCCAGTGTCGTGCAACCCTGGAGTTGGTGTATGTATGTATATATATATATATATATATATATATATATATATATATATATATATATATATATATATATATATATATATAGGTTCATAGGTTCATACTAGGCTATCTGCCCAAGGGCATTTATAAGCCTAGCCCATAGTTATGTGGCTTTCGCCACCCTTTTAGTTTGAATAAAAACTATGCCTATCATTTTGCTGTGCCTCTGTCAAGCAGTGACACTGAAGTAATCCCTGGGGTATATCTGCAATCTCCCATCCATTGGTCAAGATTCCTCTTGAACAAGGCCAGAGAGGTGCTCTGCCTCACATGTACCGGGATTTTGTTCCACAGCATAGGGAGTCTCTGGGTGATGAATCTGTCCCTCCAGCACGTTCTATTTATAACCGTGTCAAGGTTTAAGTCTCCCGCCCTTGTGGTTCTGAGGGATCTAGATTTTTTGAGGTGAAGCATATTCATCAAATCTGGGTTTGACATGGCCTTATATGTCAGGCACAGGTCACCTCTGAGCAAGCGGTATGAGACTGAATAGAGCTGGAGTTCTTTCAGTCGGGCAGCATAAGACATATTTTTGAGACCCTTTATCCTTTTGGTGAGGAACTTTTGGGGCCTTTCAAGCTGCAGCAGGTGTCTGGTCAGATACATTCTGAACGGGGCATTGTACTCAATCATAGGTCTAATAAGTGATGAGTACAGGGGGACGATGACCTCCCTTGATCTAGATGTGAATCCCTTCATGATCAGGTGGGTGATATAGAAGGTTTTCATATAGTTGGGGAGGCACAGCCCCCCACCTAGTTTCCTTTAAAAAAGAAAATAAAACAAAAGGTACAGATTTTAAACAGAAATAGGTGCCTATGCCCCCCACACCACCCCCTAACTATATATACCAACTCCAGGGTCGCACGACATTGGGGAGGGGGACAAATCCCTGTTATTTGCCTTGAATACTGGTTTTTGATCATATGAAATTTCGATGAAATGGGTTTAGGTCCAAGGGTCTTTCGATGAAATGAAGTAGACCCATACTTTTCTATGGTGAATTAATGCAGCTACTGAAGAAATCACTGAGGTAAATGACCATAAACAATGTCTTATTATAAAATATGTTGGCAGTTGTTTGCAGCTAATGAAATACATAATTACTTAACATTTTTAAACCCAATACAATGTATATCATCCATCCCATCTGTTTTATCTCACACTTGCTCATCGCAGAGTTAAGAAGTACATTTGTTCTGAGATGTCTGTTCACAGGTACCTTATTAGAGATGGGAAGTTAACTATCACAACACTGACGGAATATAGCCATTTATACCATGTGTATCTGATCTGAGGGTCTTCATTATAACGGAGCAGTGGAATTGTCTTACAAAGCAAGTTAGGAAAGTATTTAGGAGGGGACTAGAAGCCGCAGCCTTTTGGTCTCCTTGGACAACAGGAGTGCTTACTGTTCCCTAAACCCCCCTGTTAATGTTACTTCAACTATAGCAGCCTGTCTTTGATTTGATGAAAACCTTTTTTTTTTCCAGAGAACAACTCCCTAGTTTGTTTCTTTATACATTTTTTTATTAATTTGATTGGCGGGAGTGTCTATACACATTTAATCAGAAAACAGTTAGGCAGCATAACTGTTTCTATTTGCAGAAGGGTATCCTATATTACCTCTAATGTCAAAATATCAAATATCCATTATTGCAAGACTTTTTAGACCATTTTTGCATCAGTTCCATGCTCTCTGCACTCCTTTGCATTGATTTTGCACCCCATGCAAACTAGCACAATATGTACAAATGTGTCACTGTCCTTTGGGTATGGGCAAAATGGCAGGGTTGTATAATTTTACATGCTCCATATACTAAACTCTAAATGACAACAAATTTCTGTTAGAGTATATAATAGCTGAGAAAGAAAGGCAGAAGGCAAAATACAATGGCAGACTGGGAAATGGACCTGAAGATGGTAGGAATAATGGTCATAAAAATTTTATCTTCTGTTAGTATAATATGATGGGTTCATTAACACTTGGACAAAAACTATAATAAGGCATAAAAATGGGAAATAACTAGATCATTGTTAAGTGTATGTACTTTCATAGCTGAGCAACATCATTTGACTAAGCTTTGAAATACTTCTAGAAGACTGATCAAATAAAAATGTTGCATGCTGCATGAATTACAAGTGGGCTTCAGAATAGTATACATTTTTTATTCCCCTTTGCTGCATATTCTTTTATTCATTTCTAAATGTGTAGCCAGTTTAGGGAGCCCTGCTGACACTGTCAGCATCTATTGCTGTTCTGTTGCTTGCATGACCATCTGGTTACTTGTATGATGTTGCAGAGCTGTGCTCTGCATGGAACTAGACAGATGGCTGTCATTGCTTGTGACTCAATTATCTGCTTTTATGTTGCCATAAGTTGATGGTGCTCCTTCAGTCAGATAGGAAGTTTCTCTCATTCATCATGTCATCCTTGCAAGAGTGTTAACATCTGTTCCATTAACTGACATATCGTCATCATCATCATCGTCATATTTATTCTGCAAATACGGGAGGCTTTCTATATAAAAAAATAAATAAAGTCTTCATAAGTGATGCATTATGAAATGCAAATTGGGCTCATTGTCACCCCAAAGAGGGGCACCCCTTTGTTGACTAGTCATTTCACTCAGCCCCCAAGCATCAAGAGAAATGTTATTGTGTGCAGCATTATTTCTTTATTCTTTTCTGACTCTCTTAATTTCCTTTTATTTATTCAAGTATTTAGATGCTTAAGTTGCTAATCGACTAATCATCTTAAAAAGGTTAATAAACATAGGCAGGCTGCCTCAATACAATAAAGTAAGCACAGCAGTAGAACTTATAAGTTTTTTTAAAGTTCTCCAGTTAAATGGTTTGGAGAACCTGTAGATAACATTTTTTCATAAGGCATAACAGATGCGAGAAAGCATGAATTTTAACTCTAGATTCAGGATACTGAATTTTGCAGTAAGAGAACCTCATGGGTACCACAAATAAAATGTAGCTGTATAATTTTAGATTTAAGTTACAAAATATATTCTTTCATTGATACTGTAGGGACAAAATGGGTTCCTTGGTATATGAATGAGTCCCCATTCCCATATTAATAGACAGAATAGTCCAAGATGTCCATATTCAATGGCATTTGTGTTACAGTGGCAAAGAGCACCAGTTTGGTTTTGTTTATGATTTGTTAGTTAGATTCTGAGAGGTAGAAAAAGATGATAATGCTGCAAACACGTTCCCTTTTGATGATTTGGTTAGTGCTGGATCATATGATAACTGGATGCTCCTCATATGTGATTTTGGGTGTGTGTGTATATTTATGTGTGTATGCATTATATGTATGGTTGCACTTCACTTGGCTAACACTAGTCTGTGTGATGCAAAATAACTGCTGAACATTTGTGTAACAGGCCATTGGTGTGAAAGTTGTATTGGCTGACTTGCAGTTAGTTGACAAACGTAACTGTTGGGGTTGGGAGTTTTCTTGTATATGTATTTTAGGATTAGGGTAGGGTTAAGTAACTAGATGTCTTAAATGAAGGTGAGTGTATTAGAGGGTTAGGTAAATGGATAGCTTCAGTGCACGCGTGTGGCGAGTGTCCAACTTATCTTATGTCGGGGTTAGGGTTAGCATGCACTACTAATGTGTATTGGGGGATGGGCACAAGCTCAAGCCATAGCAGACTGCCTCAGGCAATGCGCTCAGGTTGTCTGGTAGTGAGAGGTTGAGATCCCCCTCTGGTGAAGCAGTCCCAGCTTTATCACCTTCCCCAGTTACTGCCTCCACAGGGATACACTGTGGTTGAGATGCCTGATGAGCCCATCTATTGTCTGGACTTGCAAGAATGAGATACAATGGGACGTTTGATACAGGTCAACCTATCATACTAATATATATCTGTGTGTGATTTTATATATATGTATGTGTGCTTGTGTGTGTGTGTATATATTATATATATGTGTGTGTGTGTGTGTGTATATATATATATATATATATATATATATATGTATATATGGGTCCACTTTTTAATTTCAAAATGCCATAATGTTGACATTCATAAAATCAAACCCAGAATCTCGACATTATGAAATTTCTAAATGAAAAAGTGAAAACAAAAAATGTTAAAGGACATACTAACTCCGAGATCGCACTACAGTGAGGGGAACTGTACTAAGTCATAAATTAGTATAAGTATAATAATATAAGTGTGTGTGTATATATATATAAAAATATAATAAGTACAAGTTAGTATATAAAGTAAGGGGGGATGTGGGGGTGAAGTCCCCCACATACCTTGGTTATATTTTCTCGTTTGTAAACCGTTATTTATTGCACTTGTAAGAATCACTGTGTATAGTTTAAAATGTTTATATGTGGGGGGCTACACCCCCCACACCGCCCAATGTGGGGGGCTGTGCCCCCCACTCCCCCCTTACTTTATATACTAAGTCCAGGGTCACACTACAGTGGGGAAAAGGCCATTTATGACTTTCAATGAAATGAGTTTCAATGAAATGAGTTTTCGGTGAAGTGGTCCTAGTAATTTCATTTTCAGTCAAGTGAGTTTTCAATCAACCGTAGTAGACCTCTGTGTGTGTGTGCATATATATATATATATGTATATGTATATGTATGTGTATATATATATATATATATATATATATATATATATATATATATATATATATATATATATATATATATATATATATATATGTATATATATATATATATATATGTATGTGTGTATATATATATATATATATATATATATATATATATATATATATATATATATATATATATATATAAACACTGGTAAGCATTTTTAGTAGCACTAATGCTGCCTGATTGCTAATTTCTGCTACAGCATCTGGTAGGTTGCATGGTTAATGTCTTGTCTTTCTATTACTGATAAAAGTCGCATCATAAATCTGTGACATGTATAAGGCAAGATACCAAACCAACACTTGCAACTTACAATCCCATCTGTATGGCTTGTTGGCTATATCCCGGCCAGCAGGTAGGCGCATCTCTTATGCATAAGTTAACATGTCCATGCAGAAATATGGACCTAGTACACAGGAGAACATGATAGGGAGTAAGCACAAACACTTATGTGGTTCATTGTACCCTTGTCACATAACTGGACCCTGACAAACCCCACAACAAATGTAACTAGCATATTACACTGTTATCATCATCTTCATTGTCATCATCATTATGAGGTGAACACATGCCAATAGCAAAAACAATTCCTTAAACACAGTAGACTGCATTGTATTTTTGCGTACAGTATCATTCATGGTTGCGTTTACTAATCTCTGTATCTTGTATATGGAGATCATCAGGATGGTGATATCATTGGTCATCATACCAATGACTGTACTGCCAAATGTGATAATACCTAAGGCTGAGGTGAACACCTCATCCAGGTCAATATCATGTATCCAATTTTAGAGTGGAGCATCACAGGGGCCCTGCATCCACTCCATGAACTGATTGTGAAGAAGATAGAGAATGATCTCTCTCATTCATGCACTATGTAGGTACACTGTACTGGGCACTTAGAGATAGTGAAAGCTGCGAGAATATCCTAAGAAAATGGTAGCACATTTCCTGAGAAGTAAAATGATTGCTTGTTAACAAAGTATACAACTTGATTTCTGAATATTAGATAGCACAGCTTACAGCTGTGCAGAAGTTTATCGTGCACTTTCATGGGTCTCCTGAACAAGCACTCAGCCATGGAATGTCAGTTGCATGCCTAGCCACCTGTTTTCACTTCATATTGTGTATGCATGGCAGAGAAATACAATGATTCAGAGTGATTCTTTGTTCTTGGCATCATTAGCATATGTAAAAGCCACAAAATCTCAGTGGTTTACAAACCCTGGTCTCTTCAGAGCAACAAGAAGTAAATCTCGAGAAAATTATGCATAATAAATAGGACCATTAAAAACCTCTCTAATAAAAATTGTTTAAAATAAGATGATTGCTTTCATTTTGTTTCACCACAGAACTTCATCAGATTAATCCAAGGAAGTTGGGCCAAGAATTTATGTACGACATTACTCCTCAGCAGTCAAAGTATCAGAATTGAGCCAGTGCCCCCTTAAAGGTAGACTTGCATTGTCTTCATAAAGCCTTGAATTTTAACAGACTTGAAATGAAAATACAGTCATTAATGCCTGGCCAAACATCAGTTTACAACACCAGCTGCCAAAATGCTTATCTTCTTTCTAAAAATAAATGCCACGGGCCTCCTCTAGCCACTTGGTGGATCTGCTAGGCATCATATTTTCACAACAATAGAACTGGCAATCTGGGGAGCACCTTTATTACTGACTTTAATCAAGACCATCAGACAAATATGATGGATATTTAAGAAGCATCAGACAATATGATGGATATTTTAAGAAGCATTAAGATTTATTTAAAGAAAGCAGGGAACTTCTACAACTACTTCCAGAACCACCATTTGGTGGTTTTCAGAAGAGTGAAGAACTTAAAGAAGATGGTGGAAGGTACATTGCTTAATTACAATGTAACCAGTAACATCTGTAGAATGATCAAATGTGAGTGATGCTCTTTCTGGATCCAAGTGTGTGGCTCTTTTTGAATCAAAAAAGACATTCGGTTTACAGGAAAAACTCTGTTTAGAGGAAAATTATTGTAACAGCAAAGGTGTAGTTTATGCTGCTCTTTGTCAGGTATGCCCATCATTTTATATTGGAAAGACCCAACGTGCCTTAAAAGAAAGGATGTATTAACATCTTTATGGCACATGAAAAGATAAAATTACGAACACCCTGGCTAAACATGTAACAGAATTCTGTGATCACTATTTTTATTTTGTGGTTCTCAAGCAAATCAACCAAGGGGCTAGAGGGGGCCTTTGGCACTTACTTTTAGAAAGAAAAGCAGTATTTTGGCAGCTGGTGTTTTGTGCTGATGTTTGGCCAGGCATTATTGAATGTATTTCTATTTCCAGTCTATTAAAATTAAAGGCTTTAAGAAGGTAATGCAAATCTACCTTTAAGGGGGCGCTGGCTTAATTTTGACACTTTGGCTGCTGAGGAGTGATGCCTTACATAAATTCTTGGCCCTACATCTTTGGATTTATCTGATGAAGTTTTGTGGTGCCAGGAAATCAGCTATATTCATCCATATGTAGGAATTTATTGTCAAAAAATCTTTTTCAGAAACCTTGAGGCAAAGGCCTGAGAAATGCAAAACATGTTTGTTGTTGGTATCTGAACAGCGTCTGCAGCCAGACTAAAAAGGCATTATACATACCGAGGTCCCCATGGGGATAGGCAGGTTACGCATGTGAGTGGTAACATGTCCACCAAGCTCCGTACAGTTTTTCGTATTTCATGGAACAGATTGATCATCTCTTGGTTGTTAAAGTTATTTAATGTTACTCACTGCCAGTACTGTGTTTATTACTGCCATATGCATGTGAACAAGAAGTGGTGGTGTTAATGGCTACTATATGTTGCTGCTACTACCATCCCAAGCATTTTTACAGCATTCACCTCTAGTGTTTTCATTGCACTTTGCTCTTTTATAGTCTGATACAAATTACTGCATAGTTCCCCAAGTTACAGTTATAAAAACATCTGCATTCAACTTGCATACATTTGACTATTATTGATCCCATTTCCCCTGCCTGCAATTATTTTCATGTCATTCTGCAGTCATTTGCTTATATTAAGTGAAGCACACATCTCCTTGCTGAACAGTATCGCAACATAACTGTATGAATCACTTTGCTGAAAAGTATCGCAACATAAGTGTATGAATCACTTCGTTGAACAGTATTGCAACATAAGTGTATGAATCACTTTGCTGAACAGTATCGTAACATAAGTGTATGAAGCACTTTGCTGAACAGTATCGCAACATAACTGTATGAAACACTTCGCTGAACAGTATCGCAACATAACTGTATGAATCCCTTCCCTGAACAGTATCGCAACATAACTGTATGAATCACTTCACTGAACAGTATCGCAACATAACTATGAATCACTTCGCTGAACAGTATCACAACATAACTGTATGAATCACTTTGCTGAACAGTATCGCAACATAACTGTATGAATCACTTCGCTGAACAGTATCGCAACATAACTGTATGAATCACTTCGCTGAACAATATCGCAACATAACTGTATGAATCACTTCGCTGAAAAGTATCGCAACATAACTGTATGAATCACTTCGCTGAACAGTATCACAACATAACTGTATGAATCACTTCACTTCGCAGTATCGCAACATAACTGTATGAATCACTTCACTGAACAGTATCGCAACATAACTGTATGAATCACTTCGCTGAACAGTATCGCAACATAACTGTATGAATCACTTCGCTGAACAGTATCACAACATAACTGTATGAATCACTTTGCAGTATCGCAACATAACTGCATGAATCACTTTGCAGTATCGCAACATAACTGTATGAATCACTTCGCTGAACAGTATCGCAATATAACTGTATGAATCACTTCGCTGAACAGTATTGCAACATAACTGTATGAATCACTTCGCTGAACAGTATCGCAACATAACTGTATGTTTCACTTTGCTGAACAGTATCACAACATAACTGTATGAATCACTTCGCTGAACAGTATCGCAACATAACTGTATGAATAACTTCGCTGAACAGTATCGCAACATAACTGTATGAATCACTTCGCTGAACAGTATCGCAACATAACTATGAATCACTTCGCTGAACAGTATCGCAACACAACTGTATGAACCACTTCGCTGAACAGTATCGCAACATAACTGTATGAATCACTTCGCTGAACAGTATCGCAACAACTGTATGAATCACTTCGCTGAACAGTATCGCAACATAACTGTATGAATCACTTCGCTGAACAGTATCACAACATAACTGTATGAATCATTACTAGGCTGCTGTGGCCATTTCCACAAGAACTCCAACAATGTTACTACACAACTTGTCTATGAATTCCAGAAAATACATGGTGATGCACCTAGTTTTTGTAGGCACTTAAGTATTGATTGGTGATGTCTTGGCAAGGATGCTGTGATCGTTAGAAGTTTGCGAAAAAGATCATTTACTATTATTTTTACATTTTGCACAAGTGATGGTGAGAGATTCATTATGTTTGATAACCAAACAAGTATCAAAATATCTCACGTCCTGCTCCATTTGGTAACACCATGTTAGGGAGAAAGTGAACTTTTTAAACATTGCAGCTGTTTAGATGTACAAGATCATGGTACAGTGGCGATCAGGGAATTTGCCTTCTCCCCACTGTAGTGCGATCTCTGAGTTTGTATAATTAGCAGGGAGTTGGGTGATGTTGGGGGGCTTTTCCACTGCAAAAAAGTATTTTTTTGTTTTTCATCGAATTTTTGAGATTTAGACTGTTATGCTGTGTCTTGATGTTTAAACTTTTGATAGTTCGATTGTTTGTCATACACTTGTATAGAAATAGTGAATATTTACCTTGTATAACAATGAGATACATGAAGAGTACTTTATACTGATGCCCAACTGATGCTTTTAAACTGGAACTGGTAAGTGTGTATAGGTTCATGGGTAGGTACTAGGCTATTGGCCCAAGGGCCTACGTAAGCCTAGCCAGCAAGGTTCCATAGCTCACGTCACCCAAGAAAGTTATTTTCCTGTGTCACTGTCCAGCAGAGAGACAGAAGTGATCCCTGGGGTGTATTTCCTATTTCCCATCCACTCAATATTTTTCTTGAAGAGTGCTAATGAAGAACTTTGCTTGACATAGATGGGTAGCTGGTTCCAGAGTATAGGAAGTCTCTGGGACCGGAATCTATCCCTCCAGCGTGTCCTGTTTATTGTGGTGACAAGGTCTAGGTCCCTAGAGCATGTAGCTCGGAGGGATTGGGATTTCTTTAGGTGTAGCATGTCCAACAGCTCTGGGTTTGACATAGCTTTATATGTTAGGCAGAGATCACCTCAGAGTAGGCGATAGGCTATGGAGTAAAGCTGGAGATTTTTGAGGTGGTCAGTGTAGGGCATTTGTTTGAGGCCAGTAATCCTCTTTGTGAGGTACTTCTGTGGCCTTTGCAGCTGCTGCAGATGTCTTGTGAGGTACATTCCAAAAAGGGCATTGTACTCTATAATGGGTCTAATGAGTGAATAGTAGAGGGAACAATGACCTCTTTTTTCCTGGATGAGAACCCTTTTATAATGAGTTGTGCCATGTAGAAGGACTTCCTGACTACTGTGGTGATGTGACTATCAAAGGAGAGACTACTGTCCACCTGGGTCCCAAGGTCTCTTATCATGCATTCATTGTTAAGTAGATTGCTGCCTATGTGGTAGTTCATGGGTACAGAGTTTTTACCAAAGGGGATGACACTGCACTTTTTGGCATTGAGCTTGAGGCCATGGCTCTGACACCAGGCATCTGTCTCAGTGAGGCCCCTTCTATAGGATGTCTTCATCATTTGGGGACTTGACTATGGCTCCTAGTTTGCAGTCATCTGCGAACTTCATTAGCCAGAGGCCTTCTGTGTTAGCCTGTACTTCAGAGAAGTAGATACCAAACAGGAGAGGTTCAAGGACGGAACCCTGTGGTACTTCCCTTGTCACTGCTTTGAGGTCAGATTTGGAGTCTGCAACTTTTACAGTGTGGGTTCTGTCAGTGAGCCAGTTGGAAACCCATCTTGTGACGTAGGGATTTATACCTAGTTTAGTGAGTTTAGCTATAATTCCAGAATGGGGGATGGTGTCAAAAACCTTGGCAAGGTCAAGATAGGCTGTGTGAACCACCTTACCCTCATCCACGGCTTTGGTGACTGCCTCAAAGAAGTCGATCAGGTTCAGGAGACATGATCTGCCTTTCACAAACCCGAACTGGGTGGGATCCAGAGTTTGGAGGTTACCAATGTCTTTGTTTATGAGTTCCATGATGATACATTCCATGGCCTTGCAGACCAGGCTCATCAGGCTAATAGGTTGATAGTTCCCAGGATCAGTGGTGGCTCCCCCTTTGTGGAGTGGGATAACTGTTGCTGTGTGCCATTCAGTGGGCCCAAAGCCTGATGCAAGGCTATTATTGAACATGGTGCTTAAGTGGGAAGCCAGTTCATGTAAAACACAGCCTAGGATGTTGTCTGGTCCCATGGATGCTGTGTTTTTGGCTTTAGAGAGTGCAGCTTTTACTTGCGTAGTTGTGATTACAGGGACTCTGCATTCTTCCTGTATAGATATGGGCTCTTTAGGTGGTGAGAGGGGGGGGTAAAGTTAGCACTGAACCTATCTGCCAGGATGTTAGCAATATCAGTTGGTTCTGTAATTTTCATGCCTTTGTGCTGTAACTCGGGGCAGATCTGGGTGTTGCCATCTAGATTCTTTACATAGCTATAGAATGCTTTGTAGTTGTCCTTGGATTTAGTGGCAATTTTGTTTTCATAGCTAGCTTTGGAGGATCTTATAAGGGATCTCTGCTTCTTATTGAGGCTGACCAGGGAGCTCCTCCACTCATGGGATTTTACGCTCTTTTGCAACAGTTTCTTCCTGTTGTACAGTTTGTTTATGGCAGGGGGCCACCAGATTGGCTTCCTTTTTTGGAGGATGGCTTCCTTTTTTGGAGGATAGCGTCTTGGTTCTGTTTGGGATAGCACGATCCATGCACTCGTGTAAGTGCTTATAGAGTGAATTTGTGTAGGATTCAGCAGTTGTAACTTTATTGTCCAACCAAACAAACCACACAGACCCTAATTTAGGATGGTACAGAGAAGTAATGTTCTAGTAAGATGGGAGATATATGTTATGCTCCAGAATGAAGTCATAATGTGGTAGGACCTGATAGCAAAGGCTTGTGTGAGTGTATTAGCTAGGATATCTGAGCAAAGTACATAGGGCAAAATCATAGAAAGTTATTCAAGTCATTTTAAACTTACAATATGGAGTTCTGTTAAGTTTTACACTTCTTAAGGGTGGTGCTCCTTTTCCAAGGAATCTGCCCTGGTTAGTTTGCACACTTGATGCAATATTTCATTCAGAGGAACTTGGGTAGGGGTCTTTGATCTAATAAACTCTACCCCCCCCCCCTTAATCTGGAGACAACATGGAGTATGTTTTGTACTAAGAGGCAAACCACAGATTCTAAGAGCCTTGTACTTCACAACCTTGGTTCCCCACACTTAAGGGACCTTCTGCTAATGCACAACACTACTTGTATACTTCACTCTGGCTTTAAGGGCCTTCTTATGATTCCTTGTTGCAATCTTGACTGATCTGGTTATCGCTCCTTCAGTTATCAGGGCCCTTTTCTATGGAACCTCCTCAGATGGCTCTAAGAATCACCAACACTGGAAGGTTTTAAAAGGTGCCTGAAATTTCACTTGATAAATTTTGCTTACAGATAATAGGACTCGATACTTGGTTATACTGTTTTCTTAATCTATTTTGATTTGTATATATATATATATATATATATATATATATATATATATGTGTGTGTCATTAACTGTTTGTGTATTAACTTTGTATGTAAATGTGTTACTTATTAATTTGTATAGTGCCTGGGTTCTGGCACTTGCCCCTAAAGAGAGTTAAAAGTTTTTGTTTTTTTTTTCTCTCTCTTTTGTCATCTTTCCTCGTAAATGTCAGCTGGAGCCTGGATTCATAGTTTCATAGGTGTTTACTAGGCTAAAGACCACAAGGGCCTTTGTAAGCCTAACCATGCATCCCAAATCTCTGACAGGTTCTGATATCCGTGATAGGTGTAAGCATGGGTTAGGGAGATGAACCATTTACAGGCTACCTTTGTCCATTAGAGACATAGGTGCCAAACCAGGGATGAATTTCTTGTTTCCGATCCAATTGTCCAATTACCACTTGAATTGGGTTAGGGAGGAATTCTGCTACACATGGATGGGGAGCCTGTTCCATAGATGTGGTAGTCTCTGGGATACATACCTCTCTCTCCAGCAGGTCCTATTTATATCACAGGCAAGGTTTAAGTCTTTAGAATGGGTAATTCTGGTGTTTGTTTTGTGGATATACAGGAGGTCTATCAGAGTGGGGTCTGACAATGCCCTGTATGCCATGCATATATCTCCCCTCGAAAGCCTGTAGGAGACAGATCACCTGATGTTCTCATGGATTTGATTTTTGGTTTCTTACTTTCTCTCCTCAGCAGTCAAAACTTTGCTTTTCTGTCTTTCTCTTACCTTCCTTTCTCCTGATTGTCCTGTAAAATTACTTTAGCCCTGAGTTTTCTATAAACTCTTAGAATTCCAGCTCCTGTTGCGTGGTGGTATCTTTTGAGGCAATTATGTACACGAGTACCTCCCCGAGTGCATATTAGCTAGTCCCTCACCAGCCACATAAATATTCATTGGGTATTCGGCACTTAGCTCGAGGGGACACAACAATTATGTAATGTATTTTGTTTTTTACGTTTTTGCAGAAGGTGCTGTGCCCCCCCCCCATACCCCCACAAATCCATTGCTAATTAAATATACCAACTCTGAGATTGCACTACACTGAGGAAAAGGGAAAATTGTATGCATGATGTCAGCATCAAATTGGCACAGCCATTATTTGAATATGACATCACGGCCTTTAGGGATGTCAATCAGGGAAGTGGTGCCCTCTCTCCACGCCCACATCTGCACAAACCACCCAGGGAGGTACGCATGTACAGCATCACTTTTTTTTAATTGAATGTCTCTGTGGAACTGTGGCATTTTCATCAGAAGCACAGTTAGCCTAAGGTGTATTTGACAGGTCAGCCTCTTCTGCATCACTTAGGTGCCATATAAGTCTGCCTGTAATTTATATGTACAATGAGCTACCATATATCTAAGCAGGGTATTCCCAGCTCTAACTATATTAAAGCATCCTTTCAGCAGTGTTAGTTTTTGTTGCATTTACCTTTATACCATCTCACAAAAAGCATTTTCTTTCATTAAGTTTAGACTGACATCTGAAAAGCGTCATTGATGTTTGGATCTGATTTCTACACCGTGTCTGTAAGTAGGAAAGTGATATATTTTAAAGATCTTTTGAATACATGGACAAAGGTGGTAGATAACGGAATTATAAAGGGAGCAGGAATAAAGTTTTTTTGTACATGCAGTGTACTTCTCAACCTATTAGAAGAATTCTGGATAAATCCAAAAATAATGGGTGCAATGGCCCAAAATCAGGGACAGATTATACATTTTGCTTTTATGAGCTTAAAAGTTATTAGAATAACAAGTTTTGTGTCAGCATGCATTTTCTGAAAACGTAAGGACTGAAACTCAAATGTGTGCCATTATTTGGTGACTTCAATCCTCAATGATTTGCCAGAAAACCAAAAATGTTATGGTGAGCAGACTAAAAATATGAGAAAATTCTGGGTATTCTGTGAAATTCTAGAGATTTGAGAGGGCATTCAGTAGATACTGCTCAGTAGCAATAAGTTCTGCTGTACACAAGTCATTAATGGCTGCTTGACTTAAATACATTTTATATATCTATATATATATATCTATCTATATATATATATATATATCTATCTATATATCTATCTATACATCTATCTATCTATATATATATATATATATATATATATATTATACACACACACACAATTTACAGAGGTAACAGTGTAAGGATTGTTACATGTTTTGTAAAGCTTTGCTGTACATAAATTATAAACAACTAAAATGCATGCTGTAATGTTTAGGGATAACAGAAAAAAAACTTTAGGTGGCCACATGACCATTAAGCAGCATAATATTTTACTGTGTCTAAGGAGCTAAAAAATTTACTTTGTAAAGTAGAAAAGGAAAATATTTCCCCGCATTACTCAGTCTAATAGCATTTACTGGCAGTGCCATATTTAGGAAATGTGCCGTAGGTGCTCTATATCCCCAAATTCATTTTTGTATAACATGTATAGTTCTGTGGGCATTTTGCCTTATTAATAAAATAAGTCAGGTGGTGTGACTTGAAGCCCCACTGCACAAGCTTGACTACGGTATAGCATCTACAAAGCTGGCACTTAATTTGTTTGTTTGTCTTTCGGCTTTTCCCGATTAGGGGTCGCCACAGCGGAACTCTGGTCTGCTAATAATTGGCAGTAGGTTTTTACGGTCCCAAGTTGCCAGCTCGACGCCCAACCTTCAACAAAGGCATGCCCATTCATGCATGTCTTTCGGAACGCCACTCTACAGAGGGGAGGACATGCAGACTCCACACAGAAGGCACTCCCTGCACACCAGCTGAGAATCGAATGGGAGAGAACCTCTTGCTGTGAGGCAACAACACTACCACTGCACCACCGCGGCTGGCACTTAATCATTTATAGAAATTGTAAAACAAGTCCTGCCAACTGTAAAGATGTGCTCACCCCCAAGCCAAGTAGTATGAACAAAAATGTAGAACAGCACCACAGAAAACCAATAAATAGCAGATGGCAAAGAGCAGTGTAAAATCTAAATAGCAATATCTAATACAAATATCTCAATAAAAACATCAATATGTGGTGGATGCATACTATTATGTTCAAGATAACTGTGTGTATAACATGGTTTTCTATATCTCTTAGTGTGCAGCTTTCCATCTATGCCCCTATACAGGGTAACATCAAGGAAATCTATATAAGTGCAAGAATGTTTCATAGTAAACTTAAGGAAGGTTGGATGATATAACTAATGTCACAGAAGAAAAAGAAATAAGATAGATTCATAAACTATCAGCACATAGGGGTGCAGGTTTGAATGAATCAGTACCTCTTAAGCCAGTTCTGAAAGAAAGAAAGCTTCTTAAATAAGTATACTGCTATGTGTGTTTTTATGGCAATAGTCTTTTTATGGTTTCTGAAAGCTGTGCCTTTAAATTTTTATGGCTATTGTACTTGAATGGTTTATATTGGTAGATATTTAATTGATTGCATTTTAAATATTTGAGATGCTGGTGATTTTTTGTATGGTCTGAAGAAGTGATTTTATCGCGAAAGCGCTCACCTTTGTTCGAATAAAAGTCTATTTGAAGTTTACACTGCTCTGCCATCTGCTTTTTATTGGTTTGCTGTGGTGCTGTGTTCTGCATTTTTGTTCATTTATAGAAAATGGCTAAACAGGACAGAGAAGAATTATTTGCACTCAGCAAAGCTTCAGCTTCCTCTGAAGTAAATGAGTAGCTGCCTCATTTTAAAAAGAGACTGTCTGCCCCTGCTTTCACAGACATTTTTTCTTTAAATTGGAAAGTAGTTGAAGGTCAATTGTGGCAACAGTAGCTTAAAAGTGGATTAATTTTGCCTCCTACTGTCAAACTGCTACCAATTATTTCTTTCCTGCTTTATTGTTTGTGGAATCCATTCCACAGTAATTTTCACATAACAGATTTTCTTCACACAATAAAGCTTATTATATGCAGAAGCAAATAAACCATTATTTTTTCATGCATGTGTCCTGTCTAGATTTGTGTTTTTACAGTTACTAAAATAGATGCATGTTCCAAAATTTTCAGAGGGTTTCCTTTTTCATAAGAAGTACTCACTTTATTATTATTAGTAGTAATGCATAATGCAAAATAAAACCAATACATTATTTTCTATATTTACTTAGATAATGTAAAATAAAATCAACTTTCTATGTCCAGTGTGCCTGAAACTGTACCAAATTTGATATTTGCTACTGGCTGGCTAATTGCAGTGTATTTTGCCTGGATTTAAAATCTGCTTGGTGGCTCCTTGGTTGAAATTACTCCTGTCACTACGCACCAAGCAGAAAAATCTTTCATCTGCAATGGTAAGGCCGCTCTCCTTCCTACCCACAATTAAATGAGTTGATGTGACAGAAGAGAGGCACCAGTCAACTGTAGAGTTGCAAAAATATGTTTGGGTCTCTCACCACTACATCATTTCATGCCTTCAAACTTGGAATGGCAAAATACATAATATAATGCAGGAAACAATCATTTAGGCCCACACAATTTGCTCTTTACCCTGCCCTATAGAGAGTCTGCTGTTGCAGTCCAACTTGAAACTTGCATTTTATCTTCAAGCTATATATATTTTTGTGTCTGTCCCATACTACATTGTAATCTTTTTGTCTGTCTCATGTTGCCATCAATTGGGATTATTTCAGTGGAATAAAATAAACAGTCCCCCCCCCCAGGTGTTATCTTATTGTTTTCAAATTGTGCTTTGCTATTCATGTGAAATTTCTTCTCCAAATAATGCTGCCCTCTTCCTGATTTACTGATATGTGAAATTTCCTCCCATGCTTTCTGCACCACCATGGTAGACATTAAACTCCATCCAGATTTGTTCACATGGCTATGGCAGTCCTTGTAGCATCTTGGGAGCCTTGAGAACTATGTACAGTAATCCTTTGATGCCTGCCCTTGACTAAATCCCAGGATCCCTACCTTTTTGCGTCCTTCTTTTAATGATTTTTTTTTCCCTTTAAAATCGCATCAAAGATTTCTTTGAATGTTTCTTACTGAAGGTGTTTTATTCCCCCTCCAGTGTGCAATATTCCTCAGATGTTTCTTTTCAAAGTGCATTCATTTGAATTAAATTAAACTATGCAGTACATTAGTCCATTCTTGCTGTATTGTGAACTTAATTTTATGTTTTTCTCATAGTCTCATGGATCATCTAGTTGCAGATCTTAGTGCAGTCTTCAACAACACATTTTTTCCTCTAGTCCTTTTACGGTCTTATTTACATCAGTTTAGCCATAATGTCACCTGCCTGTTTTAGCTCATTCATAAAACTGACCCTTAGTCAGGCATTTGTATTTTTAGAACGCTAAGCTGACATTTTCAAGGTTGCGCCACCAGGCAGCTAGGAATACATGCTGCTGCTAGTAATGTATTGCTGAGCCTTTAATTCCAGTATTCAGTAAGAGCAGCAGTTCCATCCTACTCCACTTTTGGCTATGCTTACTTGGTAGGTGGATGTGTTTGGGCTCCCTGCTGAAAAGTCAGCCTTTACTGCTGAGTTCTGACGCACTGAATCTCAAACATCGCTCTTTTCATTTTAAACTTTCTTTTTTTTCAGTGAGAACGAGCTGTCTACACCACCCTGAACTTTTATACCAGCTCTGAGATTGCCATACATCAGAGAAAAGGGAATATTCCTGGAAATTACCATCTTGGACTTGGTGTATGTAAGTCTGCTTTTTCGACCATTCAGTCTGTGGTTTGGGACTTATTGTAGTTGGCCCTAACATTTCAAATAGTTACCATATGGGTGTGTGTGAATGCCTTTGTGTACTTATATGTGGCCCTGCCCTCTATCCAAAGCTTAGCCAAAAATATCTAGAAATAGCACACAAATGTAAGAAATGGAAAGAGTATAAAAATTCAAGTATGACTGGTGAGGTGGTTAAACTACACCTTTTTTAGAGCAAATGAAAGGAATAAAGAAAATAAAACCCACAGAGCGAAGTAAGAAGGACTGACTTCAGAGGAGCCAAAAGCAGAAGTAATGTACTATAAAAGGAAGAAATACAAAACCAGATCATCCCACCAGTGCAAGTTCTAGTAAGTTCTTTCACTGAAGCTCATTCTAAAGATGTGGGTCTGTACCAACAGGTTAACCAAGCAAGGGTGGCAGATCAGAGATCACCAGGGCAGTATACAATACAGACCAATATGGCACAATCTGGACAGAGGGAGCTCCCTCTCCTCCCCTAGACGGTCTGCTATCTGCAGCTCAGGAGGTTTGCAATTACTACGATAGCAAGTGCCACCTCAGAAACCTGGAGTTAACAATGAGTGGAAGAGAGTGACATAAGCAGCAGGGGGAAATTAGGTAACAAAC
Source organism: Protopterus annectens (assembly GCF_019279795.1). Lineage (NCBI taxonomy): Eukaryota > Metazoa > Chordata > Ceratodontiformes > Protopteridae > Protopterus > Protopterus annectens. Next base: position 187,592,958 of record NC_056749.1, read on the forward strand.
TGGTTGTCAGAAACCTGGAGTTAACAATGAGTGGAAGAGAGTGACAAAAGCAGCAGGGGGAAATTAGGTAACAAACTGGTTGTCAGAAACCTGGAGTTAACAATGAGTGGAAGAGAGTGACAAAAGCAGCAGGGGGAAATTAGGTAACAAACTGGTTGTTGCAAAAGTTCATAATAAGAAAAAGCAGCAGGGGGAAATTAGGTAACAAACTGGTTGTTGCAAAAGTTCACAATAAGATGTTTGTGTGCATTCAGTAGAAATGTTGCTAGTCACCATGATGGGCTCTATTTAATTTCACAGGTTAGCTTAGTTCTGATGAAGTTTAGCTAAATCCAGAAACAGACCACTAAACCTCTGTTAATACATTCTAGGTTTTTCAGCATGTCTTGGTCAGTAGTTTTTTTTTTCTTGTACATTCACCTTTTTCCTGCGGTAACCTAACAGGTGTTTGTGATTTGTTTGGTAATTAGCAGAAAGGATCAAGTCTCTTAGCTGTTAACAAGCTGCTCCCTGTAGCTTAGAAACTGATTTCCTCAGCCTCTGTTTGTAAGCTGGGCAACTGGGGAATTTGGCTAGGTTCCCCTTTGGTCTCCTGGACCACATGCATAGTAAATACTTGTGCACCTATTTCTTTTTTTTTCATTTTATCCTGTTCATTTTCTAACCAGAGTAGGCACACATTTCTCTTTTTGGAGCTGACCTTGGAACACTGCTTAGTTTAAAACCTTTCTCAGAGTTGTATAATTTTTCGATTCGAGATTTAGGGAATCAATCAGGGGGCTATGTAGGTCATAGCTTAAATACTCTGCACTAAACTGGTAGTTCAGTATATTGCAGTAACATTGCTTATATAATGTAAAACGTCTTTAGATTAAAGTGTTCTGTCAAATGCCTACTTGTAATGTTATGAAATGATATAGACAGTTCCAAGAACAGAAGTTGAAGCCTCGTGTTCTTGGTTTAAACGTTCATGCAGTATTAGTAATGGGGGTATACTATAGATATGGGACAACTAAGGGGCAAAGCTGGACAAAGGGGGTGTAGATATGTATGTTTATTTAATCTGTGTTCTGCGTTTGGCTGGGTCATGCAAGACCCTTTTTCAGTACAGGTACAAGGAGAAAATTTCCATAACAAATAGAAAAAAACCTACACCATAGCTGAGCTAGCATGATCCTTAGGCAAAATATCAGCCAGTAAAATGTTCCATCATTACTTATAGACGTACATATATAGTAAACACATCTAAGGTAATAAATGCAACTTGTAATGAGGTAAACATATTGCATTACAAATCAGTAGGTAGGTTCCAAAGTAGCAACAATTTAGCATATTGCAAAGTGGTAGTTCTTTGACCTTAGGGAAGCATATGGGTGTAAATTGTGGAGTAGGGAAAATTGAAAGTCAGGTGGGAGGGAGCATGTAATTAATTAGACTAGTCATGAGCGATTAGTAAGAATGAGAAAGGAATATGTAAGCAGAAAGTATAGATAGGACAGCAGTTAGTCAACTGGAATTCAGCACTGAAGATATCTAGCATTTAGAAGAGAAGCATGGAGGTTTCTTTTAAAGCTATGTTTGTCTGTTTCTCTAAAATGGTTGATTACTTCAGTTTTTTTTTCCACGATACAGCATGCCATAAAGATCATCCACTGATAACTTCAGGAATTTAGATTCTAGAGTAAGAAATTTATTTTAGAGTGGAGAGGTCGGCTAGGGTTATATCATAACAGTAGAATATTCAGGGAAGTACTGAATGAGTAGTTTTAGGCTAAAGGAATTTAAGAGGGTTTGGGAATTCCATCTGGTTTATTTTTGAGACTGCAAGACTGAGAATGGCTCTGTTAGGCAAATTAGCAGTGAATGTGGCAGTTTTATTATACCATTATTCAAGTTTTCTGGTCAGGCTGTCATGTAGATTACTGATGATAGGGGCAACATATCATAGTGTTGCTAGGAGATGAGGATCAGCATTTATGACCTAGGCCGGAGAGAAATGGCTTGGCTGTGTATACAGTGCCAAATCTTTGAGTTTTCTGTATGAAATTACTTATGAATATGAAATTTAAGCTTATCAGTTGTTACACAAAGTAGCTTGGTGATGGAAACCAGATCAATAGTAAAAGAACTGTCATTAACTGTATAGTGAGCATTTTCTGTACACTGTTCTGCTGAGTAGGACTCCTAAGTAATTGTCTGTGGCTTTCCCAAGGAGGGGGCAGAAGAAATGATTGCAATAGCATCATCTGAGTATTGAATTGTTGTGGATGGAGATGTGACATTGTAAATCTCATTTAGATATATATTGAGTAAATATACCCATAGAGACTGAGAGGAAGGAAGAACAAGTGGTTTCTCACCTTTCTGCTTCAGTGCAATCATGTGAATAGTGCTTTAAACCATGTTAATATTGTGTGAGAGAAGTTCACTTCTGCTAGGACATGAATCAAGTTTAGAAGTGGAATGATATCAAATACCTTGGAAAGTTGCACCAAAAAAAAATATCTGAGCCTGCTTTACTTGCATTAAAAAGTTGGTTGACATGGTCAAGAAATGATACTAGAGCTGCAGAGGTGCTCTGACTGAGGTGGAAACAATATTGGGTAGGTGAGAGGAGATTATTTGATGTGTTGTGCTAGCAGTTTATCAGCTGCTAAAGAATTTGACTTCAATTTAAGAAGTAGTTGTTTCATGGATCTAGTAGCTTTGGTTTGGTTATTAGCCAAAATATACTGCTACCCAAATTTGAATATGAACTTCTGGTGCTTGTTTTCCATTCCTCCTACAATACTCGGATTATAACAAATCATAGAGAATAAAATATTTGCATTCACCCTGCTTGCTCACACCTCTGTAATCTTCCTCTAAAAACCCTTAATTGGCTGTCAATAACAGATTGATCACCTTCTTTTCTAGGTTTCTTCCTTTGTAAAGTTCTAAGGGCTACTGCCAGTCTCTGAAAAGAAAATGCCCACTTAGGAGCAAGTGTGCCCCCAAATAAGCAGCATAGAAGTTGACCTTTCCCTCTTTAGACTCACCTTCAAAGCTGTCATGGGTGAGTAAGTTTCCTCTAGGTTTGGTTCAGCTCTCTGGAATAAATTACCAATAGAAATGAAAACAAAATTCTCAGCAAGGTTGAAGACCAATCTTGCTCAACATCTCCACAAGGAGGTAAGGTGCACCTGCTTTAAGGACAATGGTTAACTACTCAGCTCTCTGAATGTAAGCCTTTTATCTCCATTTGTTGCCACCTATTTTCATTGTTTAATAATAATAATAATAATAATAATAATAATAATAATAATATTGCAAATTTCAACAATACTTTGTCTAGGATCTGCCTGGTTTTTTTGCAAAATTCCTTTATCTATTTTCCTATGGATTGCTTCATCAAACCTGATGTACTTTATATTTGTTTGTATTATTGCCTCAGTGCCCAAGTCATGGATAGTGTTTGAACCAATCCAGTTACTAAATTAGTAGATAAGCAATGTAAAGGTGTCTGTGGTGGATTTTCAGGATGATCATAGCACAGTTGAGAACATGTGGATTTACTTAGTGTGGTCGCTATGTTAAATCAGAGGTTGAAGTTTGCTGTTGTCCTATCGGTACTGTTTGGCATAGGAGTAGACCAGTTATTGATGGACCAGAAAGTTTTTGAAATATTCTGGGAACTGTTCTGAATGTTTATGTACTAATTGCTTTTGTACCTTTAATAAGGACTTTTACTTGAATCAGTTGAGAGCAGTAGGCCTGGTAATTTGAAAAGTTGTGTTATTCTGCCAGATTTCCCAAGCTTAGTTCCAAAATCTCATGACTTGATATTTGGTGTGAGTTAGCCATGGTGCAGATCTAGATTTTATGCATGTTGCGTAAGTAGTGGTTGCTCATATACCAAGTTTAAGAAGATCTTATTAAATGGCATAGTGGCTTCATCTAGGGATAACAGTTTTAAGAAATGCTAGTTGACCTGATTCAGGTCATTGGAGAGAGTCAACATTGTATTTATTCAGGTTTTTAACTAGTTTATGGTAAGAATTAATTTTTGATGGGATGGGGATCACTTAGAGAATCATAGTGCCTTATTGAGTGATTTTTAAGTGGGTCGGTAGTAATTATCTGGCCCAAGACTGATAAGTTATGGGCCTTGCAATGCCTGACTGGAGTAGTGAATAGTTGATGGACATTATAAAGACTGAGGGAATATTTAATAGAGGAATGTAATGCAGCTCAGTGTATATTAACATTTGTCAAGTGTGAGAGTTTCTAATTTCATGTTTTTTGATGACCAGTATAGAAGGTCTTCAGTAACAATGGTCATTGTTTGGAGGGAAATATGAAAGAACACTGTGTATCGCTTTGTCTTGGTTAAGTTAAAGCTGGGTGATTTAGTGTTTCTGCATTGATAAATTTAGGGGGGTTGTTTTTGTGTAGAGGTGAAACTGGAGGTTGTTATGCATTATTGCTTTGTCACTTGTTTTGTCTGCTTTTTGAACATACTATAACTAGAAGACAGGCTTCTTTACAGAATATGTTTGGTTTGAGACACATTCCTGTGAGAAGGACATCTGCAGATTAGAGAGAGGTCTAAGTATAAAGTTCAGTTAATTTGATGTAGAGGCTGTGGATATTTAGGATAATAAGATTTAAGGAATTTTTATTACTGGGTCTTTGTAAGTTTTCATGCTCTGAAGGGTAAGAAGTTATAAAAACGTGGGCCTAGGTTTATGTGGACCCCCCCCCCCATTGTGTTGGTAAATTAAGTGAGGCTAGAGTAGAAGATTAAAGTAAGCCAAGGTTGTTTGTGTATTTTGAATATAGTTTCTCTCTCTCAGTTTTCCGTGGTAGTTATATTGGTTTTAAAGAAGTGAGCAGGTTTAATATGAATGAGCTCAGGAGTGATAATGAGATGGTCAGTGGGGGGGGGGGTGTCTTAGGGAAATGTTGCCTGGTGGAGTGTGAATGAAGGTAATGGAAGGTGGAGTGGTAACTGGTGAAGTGAGAAAGTAACACCTACTGTAAGAGTGATGTGGGTACAGAAGTTCTTATTTTTGAAAGAGAACATATAGGTGAAAAGTATGGTGCAAGTACCAGAAATAAAATAGGGGTACTATGGATGAGATTTCTTTCAAGAAATGTATCATTATTGATGAGTATGGTAGGGAGGTAGAATTGTTTGAATATCGCTAGTAATTTGAGGAGTAGATGGGGATGAATCTGATGATGATGATTTAATGTTAAGATTTGTGGGATTGTGGTTAGTTGAACAAGTTAGAAGGGTTAGTAGTAAAACTGTGGGTTGATAGCTTTGTTTTTTGGTAGATGGATATAATGGGAATTTTTGGAGGAGTTCTCAGTATGAGATTTATGTAGTTAGCAGTACAAAGATTTTAATCGTAGAATGTTGAACAATGTAGTGAGGGAATGGTGCACTTTGATAGAATATGTATGTTTGGTAAGGTGTGATTTCCAGTTGTTGACCGATTAGGATTGCTGTGATTTGTTCAGAAGTATGGAAGGTACTCTGAATAATGGTAAACTGAAGAAAGAATAAATGTGTACATTAAGTGGTTGGTGGGAATTGGGAGTAGGGGATAGGGGAGTGGAAAGGGACATTCATCACCTGGAAGGTAAGAGTCTAGAACCAATCTATGTAATTTGGCATAAAGGACCAGATCAGGTTCGGCTAATTATGCAAGGAGAATGCTAACACAGTGGCCTTATCCCATTATTATTATTATTATATATAGATCCATCCAAGAATCCTCCATCCCTAGCCTCTGGAAAAAAGCAATCATCTTACCTCTTTACAAAGGAGGCTCTTCAACAGAAATGTCTTAACTTCCATCCCATTGCCATTCTATCCCCCATCTCGTCTTAACTTCCATCCCATTGCCATTCTATCCCCCATCTTCAAACTACTAGAAAAGTGTGTTCAGAAACAACAACTACACTTCCTCCTTTAAAAATCAAATCCTTTTCCAAACACAGCATGGGCTCAGACCAGGAAATAGCACATGTACTGCTTTAATATCCTTCTTAGACATAGTTAATAAAGCTTGTGACTCACGGAATATTGTCTCAACCTTATTCTTGGACCGCTCTAAAGTTCTCGATACCATCTCTCACTATCCTCCTCTCTCAACTCACCAACAGAGGACTATCAACCCCCTCTTTTAACTGGTTCAAAAGCTACCTTTCCAACAGGGAACATACTGTCAAATGACAAAACACCATATCCCCTTACATTAATGACCCTACTGGTGTCCCCCAAGGGTCAATATTAGGACCCCCTTCTGTTCAAAATTTTCATCAATAATCTCCATCAACTAATCCAGCATGGGTCCCTAGTTCAGTATGCAGATGACTCCACCATAGTCTGCACTGCTAACGACCAGTCTGTATTGCAGCAAATCAGCCAAACTGCATCTACTACTGTAGAGACTTGGCTCCACAACAATCACATTTCCTTAAACCCTAATAAAACCAAACTCATGATTTTTACTCCCAAGAAAAGCATACCCTTTAACAAATCCCATTTCAAAATTATCTCTCATAACTCCACTGCAATTGAATTAGTGATCCACACAAAACTGTTAGGGGTAATAATCGATGAAAATTTCAAATTTCATCTCCATGTTCATAATAAAAGTAAGACCCACAAAAAACTAGGACTACTCTATAGACATAACCTGTTCCTTTCACTCCCCATAAAACAAATACTTGCCTCATCCTACACTACTTACTTCCTTAGTTTAGTGTGCACCTCTGTTAAACCTTCAGTCTTCCCTGAAAACTAAACTAGAAAGGTGCTACAGCAAGGTAGCTAAATTCACAACAAATAGTAGCCACTCTACTCACCACTGTATTGCCCTTAATAAACTACATTGTCTCAAATTCCCCCACTACTAAACCTATTTTCAACTACCACACAGGAACTAATTAATAAACCTCGACTGCCCTGCTCTAAAGTCCTTATTCATCCATTATAATCCTAATAGACCACTAAGATATGAAAACCTACACCTTCTACAAATTCATAAATGTAAACTACCTGCCAGTCAGCTGTTATACTCTTGGGTTATTGCTAAAACATGGAATAGCCTACGATATGCATTCACACACACCAATGCTCTGCCACCTTTAAAACTGCCCTGCACATTTTTCTCCTCTCCAAATGGACTTGTAACTGTTAAAATTCCTCCGTCAGCTATTACCCAATTCCAAGAGTCTTCCTATCCTTTATTATTTTCTCCTTCACACATACTTCTCTAAACTTGTACACACTTCTTTTCAGACTAATTTATTGCTAAACTCCCCTTTCTCTCACCTTACCTAATGCATTTAATACACTCTATCCCAATCCCTGTATTATATTTCCTTACCTACTCTTTAACCCCAGTACTGCTAGTTCATATAGCAGTACTTCACCCTCCTCATCTGTTAACCTATTAATCTCTCCTATATTCTATATTTTGTACACCTCTTTCTTCCTCTGCTAACTATCCTTACCTATACCCAACTGCACCTGCTAATGTATATTCTCAATACACATGCCTTGTAGTAGTATATTTGCTACATGTGTTTTCTCTATTTGATATGTGAATGCACTGGTATATACTTCTAAGCTAGCCTTGAATTGTAGGGTCTATATTAGAACACCGAATTTCAAAATTTCGAGTGTTCTAATATCAACCCATTTTCAGCAAATGCTGCAAATATCGAAGAAATAGAAAACCGATTTTTTTTCCTAGGGAAAGAATTTGGTTGTCCGTTTCTGTTGCTTCGGTATTTTCAGCACTGTGGTGTAAAGTTACGGGTCAGGTTCAGGTAAGTGTGCGATTGTGTGGACGTGCGGTTAGGGCAGGTTAGGTGAGTTAGGGTTAGGGCGTGGGTCAGCTAAGTGTGCAATGGTGTGGATGTGAGGGTTAGGGCAGGGTAGGTGAGTTAGGGTTATGGCGCGGGTGAGGTGACTGTGCGATAGTGACGAACCTTAGGGTTAAGGTAAGTGGATAGTTAGTGGTGTATGTAAAGTTTAGTGTAGGGTAAGATGCAAGAGTTTAGGTGTATGTGTGTGGATTGCTGTTTGTTTGGTGTGCTTGTGTTGTGTGTGTGTGTTTTGGAGCAGCAAATTTTTTCCCTAGGAAAAAATTTGCTGTTCTGTGTGTTCGATGTTTTAAATTTTACATTTAATAGGGTTCAATATTAGAACACTCAAAATTTTGAAAGTTCGGTGTTCTAATATAGATCCAAATTGTATTGTAATTTGACTAGCTTAAACTATTATCTGTGCCTTGTATTGTATTTCTCTATAATACTTGTGTTTTTTATAATGCATTTTTGTTGTGTTTTTGCACAATGCATTTTGTTTTACTAACTGTTCTGAATACTATGTACATTCATACTAACTGCATTTGTGGAGCATTTCTCCCTTGGCCGCCACTAAAAATAGGCTTGTCTTGGCCCAGTGGACTTTCCCGGTAAACAAATGCCAGTAAATAAATAAATGTAGACCCAAGTCAAGTAAGGTGTAGGTAGTATAGCCAGAGAATGTAAACCTTCTCTCAGTGGAATCTTGATTTATTAGCCTATTTTAGACTGAACACCACTAATATTTCACTTAAACTGCTTCCCCTTCATCTTACTGTTGAGAGATGGGGGAGGAAGCAATCGTGACAGAGCAGGGTGAGTAAGGTATAAAGCACAGTACAGGGAATGGGTGGATCAGTAGAAATGAAACGCATAGAAATTATTATTGTTTCCGACCAAACCATAGCACCACCACTGCCTTACTCTCCTTTACTAACACTATCCTTCAGCATAAAAACAATGGCTATCTCTCCTCTGCTACTTTCCTAGACTTATCTAAAGCATTTGACATGGTCCCACACAAACAACTTATCTCTGTCCTCAATAACCTATCCTTCTCACAATCAGTCACCAACTGGTTTCAGAGTTACCTGTTTGACCGCCAACAATCCGTTGTATGGCAGAATGACATATCTCCCCAACTACCTGTCTCCATAGCGGTTCCCCAAGGATCCATCCTTGGACCCCTACTCTTGTCTGTTTACACCAATAATTTAGCCTCTGCCACCAAACATGGCACACACATCCAATACGCAGATGACTCGACCATCATCTGCTCAGCCCAGTCCCTACCCAAACTGCAAAAAGTCACACAGGAAGCCTTTTCCTCTGTTGAAACATGGTTATCCGATGCCCAATTAATACTCAACCCAAACAAAATTAAACTACTCATCTTCCAACCCACCAAACATACTCAAAACAACTCTCACTTTAACATCACAGCAAAAGACAACACCACTATATACCCAACTGAACACACCAAATTGCTAGGAGTGGAAATAGGCAATAAACTAAAATTTGACATTCACATATCCATGACCATAAAAAAAGTCCACAAAAAACTAGGAGCGTTATACAGAAATAAACAATTTCTCACCAAAGCAGCAAAGATTTCAATAGCAAATTCCCACCTTATCTCCATCCTACTTTATGCCTCTCCAGTATATACCAACCTAAGGCAATGTGATCTAAACAAGCTAGAGACCTGCTACAAAAAAATCGCCAAGTTCGCCACAGGGGCATCCTACCGTAGTCACCACTGTCTCTCACTTGCTGAACTGGGCTGGCTTGAACTCCCTCACCTCCTTCAGTGGTATCAACTCTCACTCACCCACAAACTAGTAAACCATCCGCTAAATGTCCCATCCCTCCAGAATCTACTCCAACCTTATCGCACCACCAGACCACTAAGATCCAGCAACAAAAATCACTTGCAGATCACTAAAGCCAATAACTCTGCTGGTGAAGCACTATTCTCTTGCGTCATAGCCAAATTATGGAACTCACTCCCACCCACAATTACCTCCGTACCATCATGCACCAACTTCAAAACTTTATTAAAAGCGCACCTAAAAACATACTGGCTATGCCCTTGCAACTCCCACTCTAATATCATCCACCCCATCCAACTACTACCTTTCTTTCCACTCCACTAACTACCTTGATTATAGCAAGCTCAGATGCTCATAAGCCTAGTACTTATTATACAGCAGGAACTTCTCATTGTTACATTTGTTAATGCCTGTTATGTACTTCACAGATAAAGATTCTAGTTGTCTACTGATGTACTATGTTCTTCATCTCGAAATATGTTGTAAGTAATTTCTATGTTAAATTGTTAATCTCTATGTAATCCAATGTAACTACTGTCTGTTTATTTTACTGTGGAGCTTTTCTCTCCGGGCCTACGCTGAAAATGGACCCACGTCCAGTCGGACACTCCCGGTCAACAAATTTAAATAAATAAATAAATAAATTATGTAATCGAGCAAATGGGCTTCAGTGTGAGTAGCCTGTGCTACCCTCCTAAGAGAGCTGATGTGTGTATATTTTAAGGATGTTCCCAGTGAATCATTTGATAAAAAATCGATAATATAAAAGAGAACTGCCAACAGTAAATGCACTGCAAAGGTGTCTTTTTAATAAATATGGAATTCATTACTGAAATTTCAGATATGAGAGTGGGTAGGGCAGTGGAAAGGAATGAATGAAACGTAAAGCAAAGGGACTTTAGTGTGAGTCACCTGGGCTACCATCCCCCACCCCCAAGAAAGCACCAGAACAATCAGAAATATCTTAAGCACATTATGGTGACTGTTTAACATTGATAGGGGTTATAGCAGGTAGTGGAAGAGAAAAGGGTTAGTATGTACATGAGAAGAGGGAGCAGAGTGACAGCAGGTAAAGGGTTAACAGCTGTCCTTACATGTATTTGTGTTTGCATAGCAAGCTGTGTCTGAAATAAAACTATGAATGTAGTCATAGGTTCCCAAGTCATATTCGGCTGTTGATCTGGTGAACCATTTATAACCAGGCCACATGATTCCAAATTGAATTTACCAAGACCATGAATTACTAACAGACCACCAACAGAATGACATACTTTGAACATGAACGACTAGGCTGTCCGTGTACTTATGCCCATCTATTCATCCAGGCTATGCTTAAAAATGGTCATGGAGATACTTTGCTTTATATCCACATGGAGTCTATTTCATAAGTGTTATTCTTTGTGATTTATATCTATCATGCCAGCAGGTTCTATTTATGTTCTGGTGGAAGTTCAGATCTCTTGACAAGGTGTTTAGGTTGTTATTGGCTTTGTGGCTGTACAGAAGTTTATGTAGAACCTGATCATTTAAAGCTCTGTAGTCTAGAAGAGGTGTCTGATAAAGGAGTAGGGGGTGGTGACTTTCTTGGATCTAAAAGATATACTCTTGGTGATTAGTCTGTCTATATAACAGTAGATATGGTGGTTAGAAGATGGTTCTTTTTCAACAAATGTGCCTAAGTCTCTAATAACTGAGTCAGGTTTTAAGTGGGTATCATCTATTTGATAGGAGTTTATGTGCTACATTTCTTGGTATTTAATATGCAGCAGTGGTCTGATCACCACTTTTTTATGAGTGTTAGTCTCCCTCAGAGAATGCAAAGGTCAGCTGGAGTATTTATGACAGCTCCAAGATGCCCTCAACAAACTTTGCCATCCAAAGGCCCTTGATGACGACCTTAATGCCAGAGAAGTAGATATTCAAAGAGGTATGGTCCTGAGACCAATCTCTGGTTGCCATGCCTGGTAACTTTATTTTACATTAGTGCCTGTTACTAGCACTAATAGACTGGGTTCTGTTGGTGAGCCAGTTTTCTATCCATCCCTTAACACAGGTTTACATTTAATTCATTTAGCTTATTGATGCCAGAATGTGAAATGGTATCAATGCCTTGGCCAAGTTGAGGTATGAAGTGTAGTCCAATTTGCATAAGTCTAATGCTGTAGTAACTTATTTGAAAAAGTCTACTAGATTTAGCAGGTAGAATCTGTCTTTAGTAAACTCAAACAGCTGTTGGTCCAAGGCATGAAGGCTGTCTGTCCACAAGTTTCATAATGATGTCCTCCATTGCCTGGCAGATGAGGCTGGTGAGGCTTATGGGTTTATGGTTGCTTAGATCAGTAGTGGTTCCACTTTGTGGAGTGAGATGACTACAGTAGCCCTCCAGCACAAATTCAGAGGAGAAGCTGAGACTGAATGGAATTAGTATCAAGTCTGACACTGTTTGGTGTGGACAAGACAGCTCAGCATATTATTCAGGGCCCTGGAGCTAGTGTTCTGAGCCTTGGTGAGAGCACTTAGGACTTGCTTGGAAGTGATTGGGAGTGGTGTAGGCATGCATTCTGGGTAATTAGGTGAGATAAGAGAGTAAGGTCTGAGATACATTTCTGGTATCACTTTGGCTATGTCATCTGGGGGATGAGTATATAGAATTACTTTGTATTGACTCAAGGCATGGCTTGGTATTCCTTCTAAGGTTTCTAATCTAGCTAAAAATGACTGTGTGGTTACCCCTAGCATGGGTAATAATTCTCATTTTGTAGTTTTTTTGGAGGATTTGATTTTGTTTATCTCCTTATTGATATTTTTGAGTTCTTCTGAGGTTGATGGGATATTAAGGTAGCTTTTATGGGCTACAGATGTCTTCCTCTTGCCATATAATTTATTACTGGGGTTCCACCAAATGGGTTTATTCTTGAATTTGGCATTCTGTTTATATCTTATATGGACCAAGACCTTGAAGCAAGCTTGGAGATGGGAAAAGAACCTCTCCATGAAAAACGGTGCATTTTATAGGGTCACTGAGGTGAAGAGGGTATCTGAATTTCATCAGGTCATCAGTTAGCTGGAGGAAATTAGCCATAGAGTAGTCTCCAAGTACTGAGATGTTATGAGGTAGCTGGGGTCTTACACTTAGTGTTATTGCCTGGTGGTCATATTTGACCAGTGATTTAGTGACTAAAGGTGCTTATACCAAACAGAAAAAAAACTAACTAGGTTCATACAAAATTTAAGGCAGTCACAACTATACAAAATCCACTTGCGCGTATTCTCCAGGTTGGAAAGAATAAACATTGCAAAATATGTGGAAAGGAGGACAGTTAGACAATTTTTTTATTTGTTTATCTAGGCATGTTTTGTGTGTTTACTTTAAACAGGCTTATCAGAGCACATTTCATGCAAAGAACAGAACCCATGGATTCCACGTGAGGGTTGGCCAACATGCAAAGTAAACTTTCTCTAGATGACTGTCCTTATTGAAGTGACACCCTAAACTCATGATAAAATTGGGAAAAAGGGGTTGTGGAAGGATGCATGGATAAACAGAACACAAATCTAATCATGTCTGCATAGTTAAAAAAGAAATCTGCTAGTTAATGTCTTAAAAAGGTCAAGCTGAGAATTTGTAAAAGAATTACATGAAAGAGACTGCGTTAGCTTAAGCTAAAATTTTTAAAAATACAGACCATCCACTGCAAGAGAGAACTTTTGACAGAGTAAGCTGGGATTGTATGAGAAGGGCACTGGAATCAGTTCCATTCTCTAATGCACAATAATAAGGTTAATTAGAAGTATATATGAAGGATCAGAGCCAAGAATTAAAGTGGAAGGGTTCCTCTCCAATAAGTTGTGTTTGAACAGAGGAACCAGGCAGGGGGTGTCCTCTTTCCCCTTTATTTGCTTTATGTCTAGAGCCTTTGGCAAAGAAAGTAAGGGACTCCAGAAATACAAGGATATAGTTGGTAGGGTAATCAAGAAAAACAGGCTTTATTTGCAGATGGTATTATTTTGTTCCTGATAAATTCAGGAAAGGACATCTCAATGTTGTGTAACATTTTGAGGCAGTTTCAAGCCTTTTCAGGGTGTAAAATTAATGAAGATAAAACATTTCTCACATAATCCAAGATTGTCCCTACATTCTGGTCAAACAAATTTACTTAAAACAAGAAAATGCAAAAATGTTATCATGCAATTCAGAAAATGGCTTGAACAATTAATTTAAATGCAGATGCGATCAGCTTTCTGAGATAAATATAGCTGAAGCATGGTAAACATATGCATTGAATACTTTGACCAGCAGTTGTCTTATTACTTGCACTTGAAAGATAACAATTATCTGTCATCATTTTCTGTGGTCCCCAGATATTAGTGCCAGAGTTAGTTAACTAGAGAACCAAAGGAGATGGTTTGGAATAGGAAAATGGAGTAAAGATTTGTAACTGAAAATTGTAGAATCTCAACAGTGATAGCCCTGGGCATCTGGTAAGAGTGATATGTGGTGAGGCAACTGGACTAAGCATGCTTTGGGGTGATGTCAGCTTTTTAAATTTTTCATCTTCTTCCGGTGCGTTTCATAGATGTAGTGGTCAGTGCTATATTGTCACTATAATGTGTCCAGAGTTTACCATTTTTTTGAATGAGAGTTTTCAGCTTTTCAAATTCAGAGAGTTTGTGTTTGATCTCATAATTCTGATAAGAAATCTCTGTTACCAGGCCTTTAACCTCTGTGATGCATTAGCTTCCACCTTACCATTCGCTTGAAAACTATCCATACTTTGTATTTATTTTCTGTGTGGCACAATGCCAGATGTTTTCGTAAAGACAATATTAACTGTGTTCATAATTTGTCCTGCGCACATTGCAGCATGGTGTTAGTACTGAAAAGGAATAGTGCCCTGAGCTGCAGACCTCGCACAGTACTTGAACAATGAACAGTTTGTTTACATATATTTAACAATGATGCTAATGCAGCGAACAGTAAACAATATGTAAATTCTATTCATTTGTAGCCCCTTGGTAAGTAATGGTGTAGTTTAGCAGATATGAATTCTACAGCAAATAATATTCTTAAGCCTGCTTAATCATTTTGCTTCTCTTTACACCTGCTCATTTATCGGCCCTCTCTCAGCCAATTGGCCCATTTGTTCTCCCATGGGGATGAAAGCTGGCTAAGAGAAATCACCATCTAGCTAGCCATCAGGGGCTGTTCTGAGATGTTTTTTTTTCCTACTTACTATCCTGTTGTATCTGAACAGTGACAGCTGATGGATATGGTGTGCAGTGGGCATCATTGCTGCTCCACCCACGACTTCTGTATGGCATAATGTTAGCAATACTGCCTTACCCACCCACAAGGGGGCACCATGTAGTTGTCAATCTAGGCTCCACGAGGGAACTCAACTTGCATGTGCACCTGTGCTGAGCAAGTACCCCCACCCCCTAGTATGAGCATGCTCATTGAAGTGTCTGAGCTGCTACTTGAAAGCAAGTTGGCTGGGCTGTGTTTGGGGCTTTATCCTAATCAATAGTTTCAGGTGCAAGCCTACTTTGAAAAATTAAATTAATTAATTGAAAAAAAAATATATATATATATATATATAATCAAAGTGTACGAAGATCTTGATTACAGATGGATAATGAATGATATATAGGACAGCTTCATACAAAGATGAGAATCTAGAAAGTCATATCATACAGACTGATACAGGGGTAGTGCAGATGGAGTTGGAAGTGATCCAGATTGAGATGTACAATAATGGAGTGACTAGAGGAAATTGAGAATCTTGTAAAGAGGGCATAAATAGAGCAGCAGGAAAGGGCTAGTTTGCGTAGAGGAAGATGATTAAGGAGAGGTATTTATCCTGGAAAAAGAGAAGGTTATGAAACGAGTATATGTCTGTGCAATGGCAGTTAATCAAATGCAGCACAGGATAAAGGGCTTTGTATTAGAACACTACCCCACTGGATGCACAGTAGCAAGGCCGCCCAAACCCCATCCAAGACCCAGCACATTGTGATTTTTTTTTTTATACATATGTTGAATAAACGTGATGTTTTGTTCATCCACATGAATAGTCATACAGGAGTTCTGCAAGAAAAAACAGAGGACTGGATACATCTGCAAACTCGGTTGTACAGCAGCCTTTATTTTTCTTTTTTTTTTAACATTCTCTTTATTGACATTTTTTAAATAACCTTTCCATTGCATTCAATACCAAAAACAAACATATCAGATCAGAAAACCAAAACAGATAATGTTGGCTACAATTAAATGTAACAGAGTGAAAGGATGGTATTATCACATATGATTAGCAAAAAAGTTGAGAAAAATATAAAATCATTCAATGAACTATAACTCACAAGCAACTGATACAGCAGCATTTCCTAATACACAGTCTGAGTAACTAATGTGAATGGTGGCTGGCATGATGTGCAGACTTTGCACAGAAAGCATTCCAGCCAAGAACAAAGTAGTGTGAAACAGGAACCTGGAAAAATGCAGGAAGGCCTTGGGATACGTAGAAAAAGTATCTGGTTAACAAACAAAAAGCCCCCCTGCACTCCCCATACCCACTCTACTTAAATATACCAACTCCGAGATCTCAGTACATTGACGAAAATGATAAAGCCCTATTAGGCAGTGGATATTCCCAAAGTCACAGGCAAATCTGTATGGCATATCAATCATGCGTTATTTGCATGCCATAACCTAGACAGTAGGCATGTCAATCACTTTTGCCACACCCATTTTTGTGAAAACTGACTGGTGGGGTAGTGTTCTAACACAAAACTGGATAAAGGAGAGAATATATTTACCTAAAGGAAAGGAGGAGAAGTGAAAGAAAGTAAATGTTTATCTGATAGCATTTACATAATCACAGCACTAGTTTAACATGACACTTACATAAATTCAGATTTGAAATTCATAGGTTTGAGAGGGTTATAATGCTAGCTCATTTCAGAGGTGTTCTAGATGTGCATTGCATTTCTGAGAAGAGAACTGTTAACCCACCTGTTAGTAAAACTAAATACAATACATCCCGGTGGCCTGGTCGCATAATGGCTTAGTAGACCTACAGGTGGTTTAAGACAATAGTCTTTTATTTTTGTACTGGAGAAGATATCTTCATCTTAATGATTTTCATTGCTTGCAGGGATAGCATCAAATTTTTCAATTCAAATCAGGGTTGTGAGAATGGTACCATTTTATTATTAAATCTAGAATGCGGTTTGCTATTACACTATCTATTAAATGTCTCACATATACTGGTGTTGACAGAATCCTGAAGTAGCTTAAATGTTGTTTTCAGAGCATCAAACCTGCTAACTTCAGAAGCCCCAAAAATGTACTATCTTCTGATGTTCAAACCTGAATGTGTCTCAAAACTTGGGAATAAATACTACTAAATATCAGGTGGTGGCTAATAAACTTTGTAGTTTCTGGACTCTCTGATAGCCACCTCAAGATTTCAAAAGTTGGGTGGGTTATTGTCATGAATCTCCTATGGATTATTTAGTAATATCCACTTGGGGATACTATTGAATAAAACAAACAAATGAGGCTTCAGCCTGAAGAAAACAACATTTAAAAGTTATTTTTTAAGCGAGGCAATAACCTGTATTTAGGGGTGTCCCCCCACACATTCTCCTTACATAAATATATGAACAACATGGTGACAGAACCATGGAGAAAATCCAAAAGCCCAAGCACTTGAATCTACCTCTGATATTGCCATAATGGAATCTACTCTGGCAGTGATTTTCAAAAGGAAATGACATTAAGCATACCTTTCAAACTGCAGACAGTGAAAACAGGAAAAAAGGCCTTGGAAAGTAGAAACATCCCGTCAAAAACTGGACATCTAATTAGCATAACATTTGAATACCAAATAGCACATAACTATTCTCACTTCCAGTTAGCTGGTTACTAGTTAGTTAGCTGCTAATTGAGTACTAACCAGGGTGCGCTGAGGTAAGTATATAACAATTCTGGCTATTCAGTTATGTGCCAGTGCAAATTTATTGAACTGGATACATGGACGATTTGTAAGGATGCTAACTGCATAGAAGGGACTATACAGTAACCATGATTTGGCAGTAGTCTGCCTCACCTTATCACAGAGAAATGGTTTAGCTTTATATAACTTTTCAAGTGTTTTTGATGGTTATATGGATAGTGTTTTTGATGTGTTGGCTGTCCATTGATTTGCAATTGGTGGTAATACCAAAAAGCTTGATAGTATTATTAGTTTCAGGCTGGCAGTTATACAATATGTGGACCATAAAGCTAGGGAGAAAGACAGGGATGACGCAGTTTGGTAGAAAAGCATGGGTTTAGCTGTTTAGTATTCAAATTAAGGCCTGACACTTGTGTCTCAATATGAGTGGTTATGAAACTACTTGGTAAGAGACAGGGCATATATTGTTTTAGGAGAACAGTAATCCTGAGTTGTCTGTATATTGGACTGTTGTGGCATAATTATGGTGCAGTGGCATTTTATTAAGAAGTAAAGTGAAGAGTGATGGTTCCTGTGGTGTACCCACAGTGATTGGCCAAAAATTTGGCAGTACCTCATTCTATCAAAATATGAGTCTGTGTTCTGTCTAAGTTAATTTTCTGAACCTGTCTACAGGTTGTTGTGATAAGTCACATTTTTCAAATCAAGTAAGTAGCAGGTTGTGAGTGATTGCATCAAATTCTTTTAAAAGGTCTAAGATGATGAAGGTTATTAAATGGCATGAATTGAGTTTGTCTTCAATATTTGTTGAACGGAAGTAGGGCAGATTCAATACTACTGCCGTGATGAAAGTCATGGTGACTATTTGACATAAATAACATAAGTTCAGAGCAAAGTATGCTTGGAGTGTGCACTAATCTTACCAAGAGGCAGCAGATTTCTAGTGCGAGACCTCTACAGATATGCCTCCCTTATGTAGAGGGGAAAATGGAGATTTTCTAAGGAGTTGCTATATAGGCCTCTGTCAGTATTGAAATGGAGTGTAGGCAGTACCTTTGCCTGGGAATATTTGATTTTCAAGAGGAATCTTACTGGCTGCTACATAGCCTGATTATTCTCAGAACTGTAGAAGAATAGCACAGAAGTAACTTGAAAAGCGGTGTTCATAATGCTCACTGAAGGGGTTAGGTAATTTATTTTGCAATTTGGGTATAATCATTTGCAGACACAGGCCCAAACGCACTGACAGGTTTTGAAGTTTTTAGACCACCAAGAATAAAAATGCCACTTCCTGCTGTTTGTAGTGAGACATTTGACTTAATTTTCAAGCTCTTTAAATGATATGGAGCATATTTGCTTTACTCTCCGAAATGTTTCCCATGGTTTCTCTTAGCAAGAGCATTTATTTACATCTGAAATGAATTACTAGTATCTCTCAGAAGATTTTAGCAGGAAGTTCAGCAAACAGAAAGCTTAGGTGCCATTAAAATGATTAAGCATAAAAGGTAAAATAGATGACTAGTATGATCTTTTTGTAAAGTAGGGCAACATTTGTAGCTGTGCTGAACTACAGGATATAAAGAAAGTTTTTAAAGAGAGCATTATCCATTACTTATGGTTGAAGACGTTGTCTCAACTATCTTAAATGCTCAACTCCTTTGTTTTTAGTTAAAAATAAATAATACTGAAAGGTAAAGGCAGGTGAAGAAATATCCTAGTGTACATTTTAATATGCATTAAGAAGGTACAGATTCCCGAGACCTTTGTTATGGCAGGTGAAGAAATATCCTAGTGTACATTTTAATATGCATTAAGAAGGTACAGATTCCCGAGACCTTTGTTATCCCAAAACCAAAGTATTTTAAAGGAGTAATTGCACAATTCGTCGAAGACTTTGAAGGTGAGTAACAGTTTTAAATTCTGAGACTCATAAACATGAGTTCAGGAAGTGCAAGACTGTATGTGCAAAAATGCAGGCTTGTGTACATCTGCTCCAAGAACATCGTGTCCTGGACTATTTCATTTTCTCGGAGGTATTCACTGTTCTAATGTAGTTTTGTTATTTTTTAACCGATTCCGTTGCAGGTTTTAGAACCACAATAAGCAGTCATTAGGGGCACAAGAAAAATGTTAATAAGATCTGATAATGTCCCTAACCATTTTAAGTACTATAATCTTACGTAAGAGTGACATTTCTGACCTGTGAGTCACATACTAACATGAGAGACTGAAGCTAGATTTAGATAAAAACAGTACAATAGTGCAACTACCAGAGTCATGAGACACATGGACATTAATAAGGTTTCTGGGAGTAATGCAATATTTTGCAATGGTTTTACCTTGTATATATAAGATAACTACCTCTTGGCTGTTGTAATTGGAATCTGTTTGACAATGGAGATAAGAGTTGAAAATAATTTTGAAACACTCAAGAGAAAGGTAGCAGATCTAGCTGAATTTAAGTATTATGTTGTAAATAAATCAGTTGTGTTACAGGGGGATGCAAGTCAAAAATATGTAGAAGCAGTGATCCTGCAGGTTATTGGACCAGACAATGTATATTTAAATAAGACAAATATATTCGTAGCAAAGAAGAGCAAGTATCAACAAACCCTGAGTTCTTGCAGAGAATATTCAAAATGTCTTTATACAGCCATATCTGAGATGACAACATATGTTTAACCAAGCTACAGAATTATGACCTGAAAGTGAAATACAGACTTGTTACGGAACAGCGTACAGCAGATGTGATGAGCAGAGCATATTTGCCAGAATACATCAGAGTCATTGGAAGAACTGGTGGTTTTTTGGGTGATACTGCAGCAAACAGTGACAGAGGAGAAGAGGAAATAATTTTGAGATGTGCTGAGACTGCCTTAGAAATGCAGATACTGAAGGAAACGGCAATCAACACAGAAGTTAGAAGGGACACCATGTCTTTTTCATCTTTTTCACCTGAAAGGAAATGAGTTGTGTCCATGACATTAATATTCACATTTGCAAGGTTAGAAGCTGGGAAAATATGCTTGAGAACTCTTGATTCACATATGCACTGGCTTAGAATTTCAGCACAGAAAGAGAAAATGGTGCAAAACTTTATATGCAGTGCATACCTGCAGCAGCAGTCAATAAGCGGAAATGTTACCCTACAAAAAACAAGGCAGACACTGAAGTTGAGTGAAACAGATGTGCCCCTCTTCAAAGAAGCACTATATTTAATTTATGTAGATAATCTTTTCAAGTGTCCTGAAGCAATCCCATGAGCAGATCTTAAAGCCAGCAGTGTAAGAAGACTGAAGTCAAACCCTTCAACGCTGAACATTCATGTTGTTGTCATATAATGTGCCACTGGTAAGCAGTATGGAATTTAAAAGATTTAAACTGTGGGACTTCAGACGTGTAATGAGAGGTTCAAGGTATCCACAGTTTCAATGCACATGTAGAAGGCACTATCCAGGCAGTGAAAACCCTGATGTGAGAGCACTCCTACGGGGATTGTTGTCTTGCAATTTTTGAATATATGAATTTCAGTCTGGCACCAGCACAATCACTGGCTTACCATGTAGTATACTTACCTGTGCTGTTGAAATGGGCTTCCTAATTTTCGATCAGATCACATTACTTCAGTCGTCATGTTATAGGACAGAAAGGTCAAATGTTCATAATGACTCTTGGAATTAATGAATGTCAGAACAGTGAGACTGAAAGGAAAAGACATAAGGCTGCATTATTCAGCATGAGCACCAGGAAGTTTAAGTAAATGCAGCAGGGTACTGTCAACTCCTTGTTACTAAAGTGGTGCCAGACATGGACTTGTACTTACAGGTCTGCTGGTTCAAATCTGCACACAAGAGCTTTATTTGGGTCGCTTCCAGTTCAATATTATGGTTGAATATTATTTCCTTAATGGGTTTTTTATAGTTTCCTTGTTTCCTTGACATTTTCTGCCACTGTTAAAGTTCACGACTTACCTCACCTTCCTCCTGGGTCAAACACACGATGCAAGTCTTTCCTCACACGATCAAGCCTGCCTGACGTCCTCCTGTGTTATCCTTTCCAACTCAATACTCTGACTTTCATTGTTTCCAAGAGTCATCATTATGAACTTTCAGTGCACTTTGAATGGTAACATGATAGTCAAAGTAATGTGATTTGGTCAAAACTTAGAAAGTCATCAAAATGATTTGAAGGCTAGTACCAATACTGAGAATGTAGTACAATATTAGTGTGCTGAGAATCCATCCTTCTGATGAGATGTTAAACTGAAGTCTCATCTGCCTGTATCTGGGGTAGCTTTAGTGGAGGTTAAAGATCCCATTCCACTTGCAAAAAAATAGAGGTGTGTTTTCTATTAAGGTGACGTACCAAACAAAAATATATAATATATAAGTGATTACAAGCACAAGATAGTTTTATTCTCGTTCCACATGTTCTGGTCAAACATCTTCCTTCTGTATAAATACTACCACTGGTTTCCCATAAAAAATAGGCCATAGTCCCAGTGAGGCTAACCCCATCAACAAAAATAAATAAAATACTGATAATCTTCTACCTTACTAATGGAGAATTGTGGTGGTATACAGAAATCACAAGACAGAAATTTAGCTACAATAAGTATTATATTGCAATGAAAGATTAATAACCTAGCAGTAATGACCGTACCAGCACTATCTTAAGCTATAGTAAGCTGAACAAATGTCTGCTTCATGGAGAAGATGATAGTTTTACAGAAGAATCCAAAAAATACCTTAAGGCATGAATGTCTAATCTGGAGAGTAAAATGTAACCAAAAGAGAAAGTATACTCTTGGATGAAGAAATCTTGCATCAGGAAATGTTGTCACAGGTATAACAGCAGCACGACCTGTTCCAGAATGAGTGCATACTTAATGTCAGACTTGCTTACCCCGTCTCAATACTAATCAATCGAACCATAGTACAAGCTAAAATTCCCACCATCTGGAAAATATCCTATGTAATTCCACTTCACAAAGGAGGCAGCTCTACTAAATTCTCTAATTATAGGCCAATAGCTATACTCTCTCCACTTGCAAAGATTATGGAAAAATGTATTCATAAACAACTCATGCACCACCTAATCCAAAATCGCTTTATGGCAGACACTCGGCATGGCTTCCATCCTCATCACAGCACTACTTCAGCCCTCCTAGCCTTTACTAACACCATAAACCATAATCGCAACAATAATTATATATCCTCAGCCCTCTTTTTGGATCTTTCCAAGGCATTCGATATGGTTGATCACCAACTTTTAATCCACACCCTGCAAACATTCTGTCTAGATACTGGAGCCCTCCAATGGTTTCAATCCTACCTGAATGGTCGACAGCAGGCTGTCCTCTGGCAGAACAAACTTTCTAACCTTCTACCTAACACCCTTTGAGTACCACAAGGCTCTATACTAGGGCCCTTGCTGTTCTCCATCTTCATTAACGACCTTTATACTGTCATCCCAAAAGTCAGCTGTATCCAATATGCTGATGACTCTACTCTGATTTGCTCAGCCACATCTCCAGTAGAGTTATGGTCAGCTACCCAGACCACCTTTAATACAACAGAAAACTGGCTTTCTGAACATAGTCTGATCCTAAATCCCCAAAAAACTAAAATGCTGTTATTTTCACCAACACATAGGTCTACCGCTTTCACCTTTACCATAAAATTGAATAATAGCACAATAATCTCCCCTGACCCATCTACAAAACTATTAGGTGTCATCATAGACAATAATCTAAAATTTGACCTACATGTTAACCAAACTATCAAAACCATCAATAAAAAACTAGGGTCACTTTACAAAATAAAAGCCTTCCTAACCCCTCCAGTTAAAATTGCCATAGCTCGCTCTCACCTTCTTTCAACCCTTCTGTATGCATCCCCTCTACTCTCGAATTTAAACAAGACTGTCCTTAACAAACTCTCAATTTGCTACAACCACATTGCCAGGTTTGCCACTGGGCTGCCTTTTAGGACACATTGTTGCATCAATCTAAATCAGCTTGGGTGGCTTGAACTACCCAGCCTAATCCAGTATAACCAACTGATTATGACCTATAAAATCCTCTATAATCCAGACAATACTCCTGCAGTTAAAAATATTATCACCCCCTATAACAATCCTAGGCCGCATCGATCCTCTAACAAACTACTAATTCAGACTAGCAAAATTAATAACACAGCCGGTGATTCTCTCTTTGCAAACTCTGTAAGTAGATCCTGGAACTCTCTTCCAGCTGATATTACCCTACTTTCCACCTTAGGTCAATTTAAAACTAGACTCAAACAACATTTGTCACTTAACTGGCTATGTCAATGTATCAAGCCTGGCTAACTCTCTCTAGAATGTGTAAAAATCTGTTAACCAGTTTACTGTGTAATTTAATTTAATCCTGATTTGTGCTCAGGATTAACTGTAACCTGTGGAACTTGTTTAACTTGCTTACTTATGTAATCTCTGTAAATAGTCTGTTTGTAATATGTAATGCTGGTATTATGTAATGCTGTATATGCTTACCCTTGGAGCTTTTCTCCCCGGGCCTCCGCTGAAAATGGACATGCATCCAGTCGGACTATCCCGGTCAACAAATGTAAAATAAATAAATAAAATAAATAAATGCCAGATGTCTGCAATAAAAATCAAGATACGGGAATGATTAAAAGACCAACCAGGTTTTAAGGATGGTTTGTATAGTTATTTACAGCTTTCCAATAGACTCTAAAACCTTAAGGTTATTAAATGCTTTATTTCAAAGTATGGAGGTTTATCATCTCTACACAGTGGATTAGTAATATATTGGTATAAAACGTTTTCGACAAAATGAATGCTGATATAACTAGTATCTGGGTCATAATCTATTATAATACTTAGTAGATTTATAAAACTGGGGGAAAGTAGGGGGGGTGTTGCAATGCTGTAGTCTGAAAATTAGCGCAATTCTGTGTGTGTGTGTGTGTCACATGATTATGCTAACAGTGTATAGCAGTTACATTTCCTTTTTCTGTCAGCTGTCCGTGTTACTATTGCCAAGACTTAAAATGTGCTCCTGACTTGGGACAGTTGCTCTTAAATACTTTTGGTTGTGCCCCTGATAACTGGAGTTGAGACTGAAAGATAAAATTCTGATTCTGTTCATATTGCTACTGCCTTACACTGCCTCCTTTCTGCAATTCTGGCAGCCCCTTAAAATGCTTATTGTAAGTTAAAGAATATAAATTTATGCTGTCATCTTTAGATTCTAGAATATGAGTCTAGTGATTGTGATGGACAATCTTGTTGTGGGAGATACTAGCATATAGAATAACCCACAAAGGAAAAGATCTAAATCTAAGTCATAATTATTTTTTCATCCACTGCCATTAGGAGGATATGCTAATAATACCTTGGTCTAGCTGCTCTGACATATAACCATAAATTTATTTTTTTTGTATCCGTTTGGAAAAATACTGGTATGTGTAATCCCCCAGTTTAAAACTGTGTATATATGAAAAGTTTTATGGAGATACAAGTCATTAACTCTTTGGTCATGAGGGATATGTTACTATAGCAGCCAGTTGCAGCATTTTGGTTTATTCACAGTAGAGATGTAACTGTTCTAGCATTCTTTTCATGAATGATTCCCAGGTCATTGCTACATCAGCCTAGTTTGTGTTACCTGGATATGCTTGGTCCATAAAGGTAGCATTGGCTTGTGCTAGGATCAGTGTTAAGAAAAATACTCTTATAAACTAAGTGATATGCACATTGTTGTCCTGAAAGCAGTAATGATAATGCAACCCGTGAACAAGCAGATCAGTAAGAGGCGAATAGCGAGTCAGTATCTTAACTTGTACTTAATACAGTTATACTATTTTCCATTAGGGTGAATCTCTGTAACAGGTATGACTACTTAGTGTAGTGCAAGATTTATAAATGCATTCTGCACACCGTTTAATATGCTGCTGTTTAACGCTACAGTTCATAGAAGTGGATTGCATTAATGAATGAAGTTTGGTTCTGTATTTCTATAGGGGGAGAGGGTCTTTTCTAATCTTGGTCACTCCAACTGGTAACTGCCAACAGAGATAAAAGGACTAGAATCGGTGTGGAAATTTAAGCCCAAACTTTAAGTATCACCTCATGATCAAGGCTACTTGTTTTTGCCTTCAGGATAATGGCTAGTATTACAGTCATGTTACCTTGGGAACTGATTATCTTTTGTGTCCCTTTCCATTGCAAAGACGTTTTGTAAAGTAATTGTTTGTTGTAACTTGTCTGTTTCACCACAGCCTTGACTTTTTGAAATGTAGCTGTTTTAATGTACCTCAGACATTTTATAATTATTTATTAGTGTACTGTATGTGTATATATGAATTGTTTTCCTCTCTGTGTTGCAGATATTAAGTGTTTTTTGTTGCCACTTGGCCCCTGGCCATGGCTGAAAAAGGTCTGATGACCAAGTTCACTTCCCCAGTTATCAAACTGGAACAATTAATGAATGTAAACAAACAGTGCACTGAGCACCATGAGTTTCTCATTATGCTGTACAGAAGGACATAGTATATAATGTTACATAGTATATAATGTTATATTATGTGCACCTGCACTTCAGATACTGTAGTCACTGTGTAGCTTGCCAGCACTATACAACACAGCAGGGAGCAGCTCCTTAGTAAAGTACAAGGGGGGAATGACCTACTGACTAGACACAAGTAGGATGTATGGGTGGAGTAAGTATGGAAACAGCAGATAGTTGACAACTGAAGGGCAAATACAGAATCAAGGAAAAGTATTCATTAAAAGTGATGAGACTTCATTCCAGTCTGTTTGAAATTGACTATAATGCAGACAGTAAGAAATGGGCAGACTAGTTTGCCAGTCACTATACATTTGCTGTCCTTGTATACTGTGTAGTTCTAATATAGGTTCATAGGGTCATAGGTAGGTACTTGGCTATCTGCCCTTGCAGGCCATTTTTAAGGCTAGCCAGTTCCCCTTTTTATGCTTGAAATAACCTATCAAATTTGGTTACAGATTAGTCGTACCTATCCCATGGTCAATATATATTACCCCTAATGAGATTAAATGGGATTACACCATAGATAATTTGAGGGAACCAATGCATGGGATAAAGCTTTTAGGAGCTGTCTCTGTCCATTAGTAGTACTGGAGGCTGTCGTGGGGTACATTTTCTGTTTTCCATCTATAGATCTAAGTTGCTTTTGAAAATTGAAAGGGATGAGCTTTCTTTTATGAGGATGGGGAGTCTGTTCCACAACAGTGGTATCCTTTGCGAGATGTACCTGTTCCTCCAAACCATTCTGTCGATGACGCAGAAGAGGTTTAGATCGCTACACTGAGTATTTCTGATGCAGTTTGGCTTGCTGATGTGTACTAAATCCATCAGTAATGGGTCAGAGGATGCCTTGTATGCTAGACATAGGCCACCTCTTAGCAGTCTGTAGGATACTGAGTGTGGTGACAGGGCTCAGAGTTGGTTCATGTACAACATGTTGTTTAGGCCTTGTATCCTTTTAGCAAGGTGTCTCTCTGGGCGTTCTACTTGTTGCATGTGTCTGGACAGCTGCATGCCAAAGGAGGCATTATATTCCATGACTGGATTAACGAGGGCTAAGTAAAGAGGGAAAATAAGATTCCTAGATCTAGACACCATCCCTTTGTAAGCTGTACAATACAGAAGGACTTTGTTACAATGATAGATGAATGTTGGTCCACAGTTTCATTGCTGTCTGCATGTTCCAAAATCACAAGCAACTGGGTCAGCATTAGGGGTTTATTGTGAAAGGGGTAGATGACTTCCCAAAGGATACATTTTTAGCATTTGGTTGCAGTCCATGATTTTAGCACCAGTTATTTCTTTGAGATAAACATTCCTGTAGAATTGCCAAGTTATTTTGGGATCCAGTGACTGCTTCTAGGTTGCAGTCATCTACAGACTTAGTCACCCAGAGTCAGAGCCTGTTGGTATTGGCTTTTACTTCAGAAAGGCAGATGACAAACAGGAGAGGTCCCAGCACAGAACCCTGGGGAACTTAACTGGTGACTAATGTCTTTCGTATAGTTAATTGTTTTGATCATATGCATCTTGTCTCTAAGCCAGTTGGCAAGTCAGTGGGTGACATTTAACTTTTCTACTATGCCTGAGTGGGGAATTGTGTCAAAAGCATTGGCCTGGACAAGGTATGTGGTGTGTACCACTTTGCCTTAATCCATTGCTTTGGTGATCTTTTCAAAAAAAAAAAAAAATTACCAGCTTGAGTAACCATGACCTGCCCTTTATGAATCCAAACTGAGACAGGTCCAATGATTGGAGGTTCCTTGTATCCTTAGGTTCATAGATAATTAATAGGCTAGCAACTGCAGGAGGGCCTAGCCATTCTTCCAAAAAGTGGCAATCAGATCTTGTACTGTGCGTCTGCAAGGTGCACATATGCCAACCCTAACCCCCCCTTTTGCCACAATCAATCAAAAATGGAAAAACCCTGCAGTAATGCAGTGCCCCAGCTATATAATTCTTCAGTTTTTTTTTTGAAGCATTAAACTTGTACTAGAAAATTAAAAAAAACTCTAAGTGAAAGTGTTTTTCATTTTAACTTCTGGACTTTAGGGCTTCTCCTGTTCCATATTCGGTCTTTCCTGATGATATGCTCTATGGCTCATGAGACTTATTAAATTCCTTCACACAGCTTATAACATCTGGATTCCATCCTCTCTCTACCCCCACTCCTCCCTCAAAAATGTGAGTAACACAATCTTAATCTAACTTCAAGCCAGGTAAGTGGAATACGCAGATGGCACCCATAAAAAATGACAGTACTCCTGGCAGCACAACAACTGTTGGTGCCACCTAAGGTGAGTGAACTGCTACTTTTCATCAGTTATAACCTGCAACTACAGCCTTGCTTCATCCATTTACACCATCATCTGTACACTCGTATCTTCTTACATCTTTCACGAAGTCCATAAAAAGCCAAAAGAACTCCAAGTAGTGGAAACGCAGGGTGTAGTAATAGGCTCTATACTGAATGTTCGAACATTCAAAATTTCAAGTCTCATATGGTCGACACCATATGATCGGATTTTTGAATGTTCAAACATTGTAACGAAGATCTCCGTACATCACAGGATGTGAAGATTTCCCTTTTTGCACTGTAGTGTGATCTCAGAGTTGGTATATTTAAAGGGTGGGGGGTACTTTCCCCCCTGCTTAGAGCGTTTTTTTATTAGATATCCGGACTTTTGAAAGTTCGATCATATGGTGTCGACCATATGGAAGTCAAACTTTCAAACGTTCAATTATCTCTAATATAGACCCGTAGTAATATATTCAAGAAATTCAAGCGAGTAACCGCAGTTTTATTTAAACCATAAAACTTTCGGGACTGGCCCCTGCATTTCCACTGCTTGGAGTTTTTTTGTTTTTTTTATGTTCTGGACTTTTTCTCCAAGATTGGTTTACCTAGTGCTTTCCTGTTTTATTCTGTTTGTTTTGTTATCTTTCATCAAGTATAGCAGTAATCTGTATTCATTATTACATGTTGCAATTACTTTTCCTGACAAACCTGAATTATGTACTTTGGATTAAAAGACAAAAATGTAAGGAGCAAGATGATGGGTAACAGGAGCTTTATCCTAATGTTTAAAACAGCTCACCCTGGTCACACAGGATCTCCATACATTTTGTTGCACACAAAACTGGACAACTTCACTTTCATTCAGTTCTTCCATTTTAACACATTACTGGTTAATTATATTGTAGCCTCACAGCAAGAGGTTCTCTTGTTCGATTCTTGGCTGGAGTGCCTTCTGTGTGGAGTCTGCATGTCCTCCCCACGGTTGAGTGGCCTCCAAAAGATATGCGTGAATGGGCATGCCTTCGCTGAATGTTGGACGTCGGGCTGGCAACTCGGCACCATAAAAATCGACTGCCAATCATTAGCAGACCGGAATTCTGCTGTGGCAGTCGATTTTTATGGTGCCGAGTTGCCAGCCCGACGTCCAACCTTCAACGAAGGCATGCCCATTCACGCATATCTTTCGGAGGCCACTCAACCGCGGGGAGGACCAGGAAAAGCCGAAAAAGATAAACAAGCTGGTTAATTGCGCAGTTTAAAATACTTCACAATAAGCAGGAATTATACCAAATATCACCATCTCATCCCCCATAGGGTCAATGCATACAAATAACCTCCCTACAGACCAAAGGATACAAATTCAAATCTTTTAATGTAATTCTGACTGTAAAGTTGAGAACACACCATGCAGAATTCATGTGCATTTGTGATCTACATTTCTAACTATCATTATTTCTATGATAAGCTTTTCTATATAAGGCTGGTCAGACTTAATGGTATGTAATTGCCCAGGTCTTTGGATGATTCTCACTTATGCAGGGGAATGATTGCAGCTTTTCTCCATTTACTTGGTACAAAATCTATATGGAGGCTGGGATTGAGCAGTGTTGTTAGGGGTGTGGGTTAGCATGCTTCATGCTATTTAATATGCATCCAGGGATGTTGTCAGGAACCAATGCAGTATTTTTATCTTTTGATAGTACATTGAGGCTTGACTCACTGCTCTGAATTGTTGTGATTTACTTCTAAGGCCTACTACTTTGTTGAAGGAAGTGACTGCTTTCTGCTGGCTCTCCATTTAGATGCAACAAAGGTTATGTTACAACACAGTGGGCATTAAAAGAGATGAGAATGATAGAGGAACCAGATAGGCTTTTACTGTATCAGTGGTAGTTGCAGAAGTGTTGTCCACTGTAAAATGTATATCCATAGGTTTGTGTACATGTGTAGGCCTGAGTGCTGCCTGGTGACAAACTGGTACGCCACCTAATGCTAATCCACCCAAACGGCCATTGTTTCTGCAATAGGCTCTAGCTTACTATAATCTTCAAATGTGTTAAGTGGTTACTGCTATGTATGTATCAACTAAGATAGCTTGCATAATGATTTTTAAGATTTTTCATAGTCATCTCACATAGCAAAAACTACCATTGTTAATTTTTTTTTTTAATTCTGTCAATGTGACTAACAGCCAATAGGAACATGTACTAAATGCATCTGATGCCTGGTTCTCTCTGATCACATGATTAACCATTGCAAATGGTCTTGAAATCTTGCCTGAGATGAATAAACAAACGTACTTTTTCATTAGGAAATTTAAAGTATTGCATTATAGAAGAGCCCTATATAACAGAGTGACTTTGAGTTCTTCAATCGTCTAGTTTTGTATCAGAGTTGTCTGATGGTAGCTTGTGACACACAACTCGAGTACAGTACTTAAGTGTTCATAACGTGTGTGCTCATACTGTTCAAGTTATAAACAGATAACAGAAACTAAAAATTGCAGTTAAAACATTTTCCAAGGGTATAAGCCTCCATATTGCTCCCTCGTGGGATTCTTTGCTCTTCATGCGTCTCTTACTTTGTTGTTCTCACTCTGATGTCACCACACGTATCGAGAGAGAGCCATCACTCTCAGGAAGCATGGAATCTATCGCTCATTCTTTGAGAGGCGGAAGTAGCCAACACATACTGCAGTTCATGTTCCAGGTGGAACTGCCCTCCCAACTATTATGCTCAAACAGTCCTAATACAAGCAGCTGTGAACTGAGCAACTGACTACATGCCTACTGTAGAACATACTGGGCTGACATTCACAGCTGGTTTGTTTTGCTACATCAGGTTTCTTATTTACATAGACTACATGGGAATCATTTACAACTCCAGAGGGAGTCTGCAGTCTTCTGTGATTGAATACATTAGATTTGTATAGCTGCTTGTCTAATAGCTTCTATTTTATTAATAAACAACTTGATTTTATGATGATAATTCTATGAACTTGGACATAAATCAGGTGTGAATATGAAAAGCATGAAAGTATATCAGAATTCGAGCCTTTAATTCACAATTAATAATAAAGCTGCACAGTAGGCTTGGTTTCAAAAATATAAAGCATTAATAAACATTTTAGTAACTGCCTCACATAATTCATTGATAATGTCCTTGTCTACTTAGAATAATCTGCTCTGACTTTTTCTCATTTATTTTTATTTCAGGGGCGTTTCAAGGTACAGCTATTAAGGAGTTAAATACCAAGGGAATTATTGACTTTCTGAAAGAAATGATTTGTTATATATCTGGACCAGAAACAGGGATCTTGTGTAGTAAATTTGTTAGAAGAGAGACATGTACTACCATACTAGGAATAATATATGGTTGAATCAACATTTCAGTCAAATTCCAGATAGAATAGATACTGCTTGGTACATTGATAGAAAGACAATGGCAGTTATTGTTACACCAGTGATAGTATAACGTACCCAAAACAGTATCACTTGGAAAAAATACATTCAAACAAATGTATGTATGGATGGATCACTTAGTGTGGTACATCACATTTGAGTGAAGGGAAATAAGAATTGATCAAAATAGTAAAGGATAGTAACATCAACAATGTAATTCCCTCCAGTGAAAGTATCACATGTTGTGAAATGTCCTGCTTGCATCTTAGTTTATGTTGCACATAGTAAGCCAACGGCTATTTCTGCACAGTGCTCCCATGAGAGAATGGGCTAATGTCTTCAGTCTGATAACCTCTTCCAGTAAATAATGATGAACCATAATTTTTCTACTTAAAACAATTTTTTTTTTTAATTGCAAATTATCAGTAGAGCTGCATGTCAGCAGTTTTCCTTTCTCACTGTTCATTCTTTGTCATGTTCTTTGAACACAGGGGACCAATTATTTCTGGGAATGATGGTAGCTGATGACCGATCTGTGTGCAGAATTCACAGGCCAGTATGGCACAAGAGTTTTAATTAGATTAATTGGCAGTCAGGTGTGTGTGTGTGTGTGTGTGTGTGTGTGTGTGTGTGTGTGTGTGTGTGTGTGTGTGTGTGTGTGTGTGTGTGGGGGGGAGGAGTCTGGATTGGTCAACTGGC
The DNA here is from genome assembly GCF_019279795.1 of Protopterus annectens. NCBI lineage: Eukaryota > Metazoa > Chordata > Ceratodontiformes > Protopteridae > Protopterus > Protopterus annectens. The sequence continues at coordinate 187,625,588 of NC_056749.1, forward strand.
TTGATAACATTTTCCCCAGATTCATTCTTGTCACATCCTTTCATATCTAAATGAGCACAGAGGTGATCAGGGCTGCTTTAATCTTGTGTTGTTTAGCAACTGAACAACAGGTGGCAGCAGATGCTCACTTCATCTGTATCTACCTGCACAAAAAGCCACGGCTGCATTTACAGATGGTTGAAGCATACACAGAGGCTTTGAAATGTTTTGTTAACCCAGTATAATTAATACTTGCCCATATTTTGGAAATTTGTTTTGCACAGAACAAAGTTATGATGTTTAACTGTATTGCATTGCTTTATATAGTAGCAGGCACACATTTTATTACTTTCCAGAGTTAAATAAACAGGACACCATGGCTAATGGCCAGTTATGAAATAGCAGATTAATTTAATTTATTTTTTTTATTTATATTTGTTGACCAGGAAAGTCTGACTAGGTCCAGAGGTACCCATTTTCAGAGGAGGCCTGGGGAGAAAAGGTCCAAAAAAGCTTTACTCAGAGTAATCAAGGACACAACATACACAAACGCTGTAGACAGAGCCAAGCTACTGGCTGACAGATTTAGTGAAAACTTCACCCCTCTGTCCCCCCATCAATAAATCAGGACATCTCCAATACCTGCCCCCCTCCCCTTATTTCTGAAGAACAGGTCATCACACCCCTCTCAAAGGCAAAAAATACAGCCTCCGTGGGACACGATAACGCAGGCTTCATCCTACATGAACTCAGGCATGAACTTGCAACACCATTAGGCACCCTATTCAGCCAAAGCATGAGTACTGGATTTGTCCCAGCTGAGGGGAGAACAGCCACTGCCATCCCTTTACACAAAGGTGGAGTGGCCATTGATCTGGGAAATTATAGACCCATCAGCCTAACTAGCCTCATCTGCAAGGCCATGGAACAAATCATCATGGACCTCATTAGCAGGGACATTGGCAGCCTCCAAACACTCGACCCCACACAGTTTGGCTTTCCCAAGGGCAGACCATGTCTGTTAAATCTGGTTAACTTCTTTCAGACAGTCACCAAAGCCTTTGACACTATTCCCCACTCGGGCATAATAGATAAACTCTCTCAACTAGGCATCAATCCATATGTTACCAGATGGGTCACAAACTGGCCCACTGATAGAACCCACCTAATCAAAATAAGGGAAGCCACCTCAAGCAGTAGACCTGTAATGAGCAGTGTACCCCAGGGATCAGTCTTGGGGCCTCTGTTGTTTGGGATATACTTCTCTGAGGTTCAGACCAAAACCAGTCTGCTATAGCTGTCCAAGTCTGCAGATAACTGCAAGCTGGACATGGTCATCAGTTCCCTAAGTGATGTGGACGTCCTCCAAGAGGGTCTCACCCAGACAAATGACTGGTGTCATGAAACATGGCCTCAAGCTGAATGCCAAAAAATTCATCATCACCTCCTTTAGGGGAGAGTGACGTCCCCTCATATTATCACATCAATAACAATGTCCTAAGCACGCAATCAGTCGTGAGGGATTTGGGCCCCCCAGGTTGATAGCAACCTGACTTTTGACCACCATTTTGCTTCTATTATATGGACAATATATATATTGCCCCTGTTTTAAAGATGAGGGGTCAGACTTTATAATTTAGGTTGGAATGCATTTTAGTTTTTTGTTTTAAAACTAAATGTTTAAGTGTTAAGTGTATTTATATTTGAGAATTCAATCTTTAATATCTGTAGTTTTTGAATATACTGTTTTTTAAATGTTTGATGTGTTTGAGGATATTTAAACCGATGGAATCATTGTTTTAATGGTTGTGATGAAGTTCCATTGATTGCAGGATGAAAGCCCTTGGCCATTCTATATCTGCATGTGGTTATTAATGTTGTAATTTTGTATTAGTCTTCCATGTATAGTGTTTGCCTGGGATAGTCTCTAGGAGTGTGACATTTTTTGATTGTTTCTGCTGTGTGGAAAGCTTTCTACATGGCCCACCTCATAAGTAATGGTATCTCATCCAGGGACAAGAAGATCATAACATCCCTCTATTCTTCCCTTATAAGGCCAATTATTGAATGCAATGCCCCCTTCAGCATGTGCCTCGCAACGCACATGTAGCAGCTGGAGAATCCAGGGCCTCAAACATCTGTCTTACACAAATAGGCTAAAAGCCCTGTCTCTCTACTCATTTTCATATAGACTCCTCAGAGATTACCTCTGGCATACAAAACAATCTCAGACCCCACCTTAATGGGTCTGCTGCTTATCTGCAAGTCGAGCTCCACTTGACTAACCTGCACACGAGACCTCAACTTGGTCTGTGACATCAATAGGACTTGTTGGTGGGACAGATTTGTGTCCCAGAGACTCCCCCAACTGTGGAACAGACTCCCTCTCTACATCAGACAGAGCACCTCATCATCCATTTTTAAGCACAACCTGGATAACTGGATGGGAAACCAAAAATACACCCCTGAGATTCCACCTGTGGCCATGCTGGACAGGGCCTTTGAGTGCTGACTTGTCTAAACATGGGATAAACTCTTGACTAGGCTTATAAGGGCCTCAGGGCCAATAGCCTAGTAACTTCCTATGATCCTATAATTACAACAGTTTTAGTACAGTAAAGTTACAATGGTATTAAAACAAAACAAAATATACAAATAAAGGAATATAGACATTATTCAAAAACCTAACATAATTCATGAGTGAAAGTATGTTCTAATATAAATATCTTAGACTTACTAATTTACTGCAGTATCTACTAGTAAGAAAAGAGGTTAGAAGCTAATTTGCTGTTACATGTATATCAACAAGAAGAAAGATTTTAAGATTTGGGAGGGAGGTGAGAGGGCTAAGAGGTGCTATTGAGAGGGTAGAGAAAGTCAGGAACTAAGTTTAACACAGGAAGTTCAGTAGTAGGTGCCATTAACTGAGGGCTTTAGCCAGGTTGAGAGCATGGACAGTTCCAGTATTCAGTAAAATACTCGTTTAGCCTGTGTTTGAACACTGGATGTATTGGGTTAGTTCTGATGTTTATAGTTAAAAAGCTCCATACCGCGACCAATAAGTGTGAGTATAGACTGTGACCAGCTGTTTTAGTAGGCTTGTGTATCACCAGAAGTTGTTTATTCTCTAATCTTAAATGGTCATTTTGGTAGGTAGCTGTTGAGTATGGAATAGAGACAGGGGCAGTTAGCAGATTTATATATGATTTTTATGGGCAGTTAATAGCTGGATGCACTTAAGATGTGGAAATTCTAACAACTTAGCTTATAGAGCTTAACAGTGATGGCTGTGATAGGCAGTATTTGTAGAAAATTTACAGTTTTATTATAGCATGATTCCATTCTTGCTATTAGGGAGCTGTTGAGGTTTGTAAGAATAGGTGCACTGTACACAAGGGAGGGTATTAGCTAATGGCAAGGGTGTTTTTTTACTGAATTTAGAAATGGTTTATTTCTATAGATCATACAGATTTTATGATTAGTTTTCTTTATACTGTTCTGTATGTGAAGGTCACATTTAAGGTTTCCATCTATTGTTATTCCTAATAGCTTGGTATGAGGGGCAACTTCTATAGTTGTCTTATTCAGTGAAGTAATATTAAACTTAGTTTTTCAGCTGTGAATGCCCTGGAACTAAAAAGGAGGTTTTATTAGGGTTGAATAGCAGATGCAAATTGTTAAGCCATAGTTTAATGGAGGAGAGGGCTTCTTGGGTTATCTGTTGTAGGTGGGAGAGTGTGTTTTTGGAGCAGATAATGGTTAAGTCATCAGCATATTGTATAAGGGAGGGTGGATGACAAAAAGAATTGAGGTAATTGACAAAGACATTGAATGAGAGCCATCTAAGAATGAAACCTTGTGGAACACCCGTGATGTTAGGTAGGTGTGGTGAGAGCCATTTATAGCATGTTGCCTGTTGGATAGAGAGTTGCAAAACCATTGGATGTAAGGGATAGACCAATATTAGTGGGATGCTGCTGAAGGTTTGTATGAGAAGCTGTATCAAAAGCCTTTGGGTCAAGAAATAATGAGATCTGTTCCCGTGTCACGGGCATTAACGGTTTTAGTAAAGGAGAAGGACACAGTGGTTGTGCCATGTGTAGGTTGCAAAGATTTTTAAAGATAATCAAGCATTTGCTTTTGGACACATTTTTCTAGTATTTGACAGTGGAGATAAGAATGCCATGGGTAGAAAGATACTTCAGAGGAATTGCCACCTCTGTGTAGGGGTGATGTGATCTTCTCCAAATTTCTGGGACATAGGATTCACTAATGGATCTGTTGAGTATACTAACTGGATAAGCTCTAGCTTCAGCAGCAAGTTTTAAATATTCTACTGGGAGATTGTCTGCAGAGGAGAAACGGACCTTCAGTAGGAGTAGCAGTTTTTTATTATGCTAGTGGACATAGGTTTTAGTGAGAACTTAGGACAGTTTACAAAGGTAGTTTGGATTCCATGAGGTGATGGAAGCAACAGTTTAAAATGTAGAGTTGTGGAATGAAGGATGTGGGAGATAAAGTTGATGCCTTTTGCATTTGTCTGAAGAGTAGTGACAGGGCAATTTATATTAGTGATTATACTAATTATGGAATCAGTGATGAGTTGTTTGTCTTTCGGCTTTTCCTGGTAAGGGGTCACCACAGTGGAACTCCGGTCCACTAATGATTGGCAGTAGATTTTTATGAAACGCTGAGGTGCCAGCTCAACGCCCAACCTTCAACGAAGGCACTCCCATTTATGCACACATGTCTTTCAAACGCTACCCAACTGTCGGGAGGACATGCAGTCTCCACACAGAAGGCACTCCCAAGCCCAGCCAAGAATCGAATGGGAGAACCTCTTGCTGTGAGGTAACAATGCTACCGCCATACCACTGCAGCTGTAGTGATGAGTATATAAATAGAATATACTGAACAGAAGCCAGAGCAGCACAGTGCTGTAGAGGTTAGTGTTGTCACCTCACAGCAAGTGGTTCTCTGATTTGATTCTCAGCTGGGGTGCTTTCTGTGTAGAGTCTGCATGTTCTCCCTGTGTTCATGTGAGTTTCCTCTGGGTGCTCTGGTTTCGTCCCACATTCCCAAGATATGCTGCAGATGGATTGGACACATCATATTGGCCTTAGGTGTGAGTGTGTGCATGTGTGTGCCTTCTGAGGAAGGTTGGGCACCGAGGGGGCAACTCAACTCCGTAAAACTCCACTGGCACTCATTCTGCGGACCACTGATCCACTGTGGTGACCCCCTATTGGGAGCAGCTAAAAGGAGAAGATACTGAACAGAAACCAGTTTGTATTCTTTAATTCCAAAGTAAAACCAATGTATCAAAAGTCAAAAACTTTATGAATAACTTGTACTGCATTACATAGAGAGTTGTATAGTTAGTTGATATTGTTTGTAAATCGGTGTTATGAAAAGAACTGTTCAGTGTAGTTACAATGGTTTGATGATAACTTTTAGTTACTTTCTTTCCTTCTGCTAATACTGATGACCTTTTTTTGACTTGAAAACTTGTTGAGAAGTATATTCTACTTCTAGTACTCCATCTAATAGTGTTTAGAGCTTTATCAATACCTAAAAATTTGCAGACTGTGTACTGAATAGTAATATTTGCTGGTATAAGTAGAACTAAAATACATTGGGAGGTAAATTCTCCACAAAGATAGAGGAAACATAAAAACACCAAGGAAAAACTCAGTAATGAAATGAAGGCATATGAGCTGTATATTACTGCAAACCAAAGTAGCAAAGGTGAACTCTACATGTAAAAACTTGGGAGATGCACAGTCAGCACAAAAGATTAAGGCTATGACCTGTTAAACCCTGCACCACAAAAAAATGTATCATTTCCCTCCACCTCCATCTGCCTGCTTTGTGACCTTGAGCAAGTTCCTTAACCAGGCAGTGCTTTGGGGCAACTGGGAAATTGGGCTATGCTCCTTTGTGGTCTCCTGGGCTGTATGGCTAGTAACTACCTACAAACCTAACAAGCTGCTGAACAAATTCCAACTAATATACAAACCAACAGCAAAAAATCATACCTAAAATTCAGAAAATGCAGCAATTTTAGTAATTACCTCTAAGGCTAGGTTTTATGTTTGTAATGTACAAGCCCCTTTAAGTTACTTAACACTGTTTTACCTATTTAAAGATTGTAGTTGTTAGATGTATATATTTAGAAATTTATAAATGCATCTACACTTCTGTTTATTAGTATATACACACACACACACACACACACACACACACACATATATTTATATATATATATACACATATATATATAAAATATGTAGAAAAATTTAGCTAGTTAAATGAATGTACACTTTTGTTTGCTAGAATATATGTAGGGAAAATATCCTAACCAAACTGGAATACTGTTAGCATCCTGCAGGACTGAGTTATAGCTTTTAAACTGAATCTATATGCTTAAATTCGCTTTATTTTTCTGCAGCGTTTTTCTCTTTGATTGTTCCTTTATGTAATACTGACAGCATTTCCATAAGTGTAATGTATTGTGCCATAGCTGCCATAAGAATTGCATAAAGCATTACGTTTCCTAATAGTATCTGTATGCATATCTCTCTATTTTACTGCAAGTCCTGGTTGTTCCTTTTACTTCAATACCGCTAGAGTTTACATAAATATAATGTATTATGACATAGCTGCCACAAGACATGCTTAGACTTAGTGAGGAGGGTTTTTTTTTTTTAAAATAATGCTTTACTAGTGTAGGTATCAGCAAACATATTCATTCCATACCTTTCTTTACAGTACACTAACTGTAGAAACTATGCCTGAAAATATTCATTATTTCGCTGTAATGTCTTAACTGAGCTCAGTGAACTCACTCAAGCAACCAGGAACTGTAAAGTGTTGGAAGAAAGAAACTTACAGCATCAAAAAATCAATGTAGGTCATGATCGGGACTCTGATTATTTAACTGGCTTGTTATTGGGGTATTTGCAGAGCACACTACCAGGGATGATATTCAGGCAGTATCTGTTTTAATTACTCCCCAAATCTGATAAATAAACTGTGTATTTTCTCCCCTTAGTTGTTGGGTATAACAGTAAGCAAAATTACCTATAGCTGTATTTCTCCCCTTAATTGTTAGGCAAAAATAGCATACTTAATCACCTATAGCTGTAGTTTTTCTCCTTATAGCTGTTGCTGGTATATAATATTAAGAAAAATTACCCTATAGCTGTTCTGTGATTACTGCAGTATGTTACAATTTCCCAAGTGTTTACAAAGAAATAAAAACTACTTGCTTTAAAACTAAAACTTACCAAGGGACTACAGTTCCTTTAAGTTCCTACCTACCTTCAATCCAGACCATTTTGTTTGTTGTTTTTCCTGGCTCCAAGCACACTCACTAGCTCTACCTGCTCTGTGTGTCCTCACTTTGTCCGAGCTCTCTCCCTTCCCTTCACCCATTTATCATCCATTCCCGCTATCCCTAAACTTATTTACAAACAAGCACTCCCCCCTAAATAAAACAATCCAATCACATCAAAGAAAAATCCATATTTATATCATTCCAATTATCCAATTACATTGTATCTTACTAACTCCCATATATCACACTCCTCTTATTTAACTACCTGCTAAATGTGTCTTTTAATGTAGTAAGTCCTAACCAAACAAAGTAAGTTTTAAATCCTCCACATATCAAAACTCAGTTAAAACTAACAATTATTCCTACCCACCTATAACATTATTACTTTAACTTATATCAGAAACATGAATAGTAAGCAATATAATAACTTTAGTACCATTTACCTTACTCACCCAACAATCTTATCCTAATGTTACATAGAAATATAATAAGTTTATATCAAAATACTTAAAATTTATAGTTCATATTACATCACAGGTCATACTTAGTGGGAATATTCACCCCAACCCTGGCCCCCAAACCAATCCAACCCATCTAGATCTTCATGCCCCAACCCAGCCCTAGAAACTATTAACTCTCCCCAGAAAAGGTACTGACATACAACTACTTAATTTAAATCTCAGAAGCGTCATAAACAAAATTCAAGGTTTGCATGCCTCTCTTGCTCTGTATACTCCAGATATAGTCCTTACAACAGAAATGGGTAAAACCAGACATCTGTAGCAATGAAATACTTCCACCAGGATACAATATTTATAGGATAGACAGACAGAAAAGAGGTGGTGGTATTGTATTTCTATACAAAAACAATCTCAATTACAAACTTTAGACCTAACTATCCCAAACAACACCAAAACACTGTTTATTAAACATATAATTAATTCAAAGAAACATCTGAACATAGTGGGAGCCTGCATCCTAGCTGGGAACAATCTGACTACTCTAGAACACTTCCTAAATTGGACAGCAGCATCCCTCCCTCAGGAAACAATTGCAATTTATTTATTTTATTTACTTTTGTTAACTGGGATAGTCTGATTGGGTGTTAGCCCATTTTTAGTGGAGTCCTTGGGAGGGCAAAAACAGAGAAAAACAATACAAAAAGCACAATATATACATCTAAGGTAAACTAAATTTAGAGAAAAAAAGATGCACAGAATTTATAATAATAAAAGAAAAAATATGAGTACACTAGCAAAATAATAAAAAGCGAGTCAATGTAAAAGAGAGTAAATAGCAAGGGAAAAAGGCAAATTTGACAAAATTATAAGCATTACAGATGAAAAACGTAAATATATAAGCAGTAGTTAAGTATATAGCACAGAGGAGTTGGTGAAGAAGGAAAGCAAGAAAAAAAAAAAAAAAGGAGAGAAAGTCAAGGAGAAACGTATAACAGGAGAGTAGAGCAGGAAATTTGAGGCACTAGAAGGAAAAGTAGGACAGAGAAAAAATTGGATATTATAGACAGGGAAAAAGAAAGATGAGGAGTAAAAGAGAAAGTTAGAATTGAGGTAGTCTTTTAGGAGCATTTTGAATTGAGATAAGTTGGGAATGGATATAATGACCTGAGGGGATAGTATTCCATATTTTGGAGATGTATCTAGAGTATAGAGAATCACCAGCTTAGTTGTTGGACTTTGAGACTTGTAGCAAGAATTTGTTGGAAGATCAGAGAGTACAATTGTTAGTGTAGGGTTGAAGCATTAACTGAAGGGAAAGAGTATATTCAGGTTGATGGACTAGTCTAATAATATAACATAATTGGTAGTTTAATATAATATATAATATTATAATATAATAGTATAGTGTAATGAGTGACTTTAATGTGGACTGGTTGTTCTGTAGCTCGCAAAATTCCTCTAACCACATTAACCTACAAGGTTCTCACAAACCATCCATACTTGTATTAGAGTAGACAAAACATCAAACAAACCTTTTCTGAACTGGATCCTTACAAACAGGCCAACTTGATCCCTACAATCTGTCTGTCTCCCAGACAGCCTCATTGACCATATTCCAATTTACATTCTCTGACACTGAATAAATTCACAAAAACATACCACCTGCCACTGAATCTGAGATAAGAAAAAAATTATTCCCAGAGACTTCATAACTAGTTTAAAATATGTAACTGGATACCACTCAAAAATCTCCCTTTAGATACTGCAGTTGAATACTTCAATTCATCTGTCCTCAATATCCTTAACATCTTGGCCCCCCCAAAGAACGATAAGGATAAAATACAATTATGCCCCCTGGCTAACCAAACAAATGAGATCTCTGTTAAAAACTGGAGATGAGGCCTAGAAGAAATGGCTCGGTGACAAAACTGCAACTAGCATACATATCTAGAACTATGAAATAAATCTAAAAAAACATATTAGACAAGACAAAATAAATTACTATAGCAGTATCCAATAAAAAAAAAATCAAAGAAACTCACAAATATTCTGGGCCGCCATCAAAAAAATCCTACAGCCAGGGCAAACTAGTACTCCCTCCCCAACACTCAGCTATGCTAAAGATAGCATAGCCTCACAATTTAACAGATGCTTCACTGAATCCATACTAACCCTCACAAACAATAATTGTTCTTGCCCTACCCAGACTCTGATGGTACCCATGCTTGATCCCAATAACTTTTCTTTCCAACCTGTCCCAATAAACACCATAGTTGAATATTTTCAAAAGGCTTAAACCTACTACACTTGCTGCTATCTACCTGCTGAGTATCTACAAATCACTGCAATACCCTATCCAGTATCAATATTAATCAATCCATTTCAGAACAAGAAGTCCCGCAAATCTGGAAAGTCTCATATGTCATCCCCTCTACATTATGGTGGAAACTCAACAGAATAGTAGCCGTACTATCAGCATCATCTAAAATACTTGGGAGGTTCATCCATTCATAAATCTTGAACTGCCTAATAACTATCTTCTAACACTCAGCATAGTTTCCATCCTAATCATAGCATCACCACTGCCCTTGTTAACTTTACTAATATTATTAACCACCATCGCAATGAAGGCAATTTAGTTTCCTCCATCTTTCTTGATCTGTCCAAAGCTTTTGATACGGTCTCGCATTCTAGAATCTTAACTACACACTCAGCGTTTAAACTTCGCCATTCTGCACTTGATTCCACCAATGTCTAACTGGTCGCCAGCAAGCTGTAAAATGACAACAAAATCTCTCTTCACTACTGCCTGTAATCTTGGGAATACCACAGGGATCTATTCTGGGTCCTATCCTTTTTATCATCTTTACTAACAATCTTCATACTGCCACTCCACTTGCCTTTGTAGTGCAATATGCGGACAATTCCACCTGATTTGTGTCACCCCAACACTACAAAAACTCCAATCACCCAGCAATTGTTCAATGCAGTGGAATCTTGGCTAAAGAATGCGCAATGTATACTTAACCCTAACAAAACATAACTCATTATTTTCTGTCCAACTAGAGCCACAGACCCCCCCCACTCACCATTCAATATATCATCATCAAAGCATACAATTATTTCTCCAGTTTCCCAAACAAAATTCCTTGGAGTGATCATTGACCATAATATGAAATTCGATATGCACATATCTCTGACAATAAAAAAAAAGTTCACAAAAATCTGGGAACAATGTACAGAAATCAACACTTTCTAAACAAATCTTCAAAGGCCACTGTAGCAAGAACCCATCTTATCTCTATGCTATTGTACACCTCAAAAATTCTCACAAATATTAAGAAATCTGACCCAGACAAATTCAAAACTTGCTATAATAAAAGCATAAAGTCTGCCACAGAATCAAATCCCATCATTGTTCGGCTTTAAAAACAACTATCCTGGCTCAAACTATTAAATCTACCTGCTTATAATCAACTCACCTTTGCCCATCGAATACTAAATCAGCCAGAAAAAACACCAGTACTTCAAAATCTACTAATGCACTACTCCAGTAACAAGGTATTGCATTCCAGTAACAAATCCTTCTTAAATATATCCAAACCTAGCAGTATAGCTGGAGTTTCACTTTACTCAAACTGCATAGCCCAAACTTGGAATTCCCTGCCATTAAATATCGGAACTATTACTAACACTTCCGACTATAAAAAACTTCTCAAATAATACCTATCTGAATCCTGGACCTGCTCTTGCACAAACACTGGTTAGGAACTAGATGTCTTAAGGCAGCTAAAAGAACACAACCCGTTACTTTTGGATTTGAATATTACACCCCTGCTAAGCATATGTATATTTAACTTGCTTGTTTTTTTTTTACCTTCAATCACAGTACTGCTATTCTTTTTATTCCTACCTAGACTATGATTGCATTAGTGAAATATATAAAATGTATTTTTCATTTTGTGCTTGTACCGGAGATTAACATTTTTATCTGGAAAGTGTGTATGTATCATACTGTTATTCAAAAATGTGGAGCTTTTCTCCCCGGGACTCTGCTAAAAAGAACATTTTGTCCAGTCAGACTTTCCTGATAAATGTAAAATGAATAAAATAAATAAAATAAGAAAAAACAAATCACTAAACTGATATAATAAAATCAAGCAAACCAAAATGTAATGCAATGATGTTGACTAATACCCCACCTTTGCAAAGGGGTGAGGACCCTCCTTGCATCGGGAGTTATAACATTGAAAGTAAGAATATCACTTCAGCTAACAGAAATTACATGTATAAAGTATTTCTAAAAGCTGAGATGAGTAATACACTCCTGCCCTGTGTGATCATAACACTCATCAAATAACAGATATGATTGCTTCTAACTGACAACTAGTAATTCAGATGAATTTTATTTACTATAAGCACCATGGCATAGAAGGATAAAACCCATAAGCTAGCCCTTCTGGCACCTAGTGCCATTCCATGACCTGGCATGCCCCCTCAACTTTTTTTTGTTACTTTGGACAAAAAAGTGCTCTCTCTACTTTAAAGTAACAGGGAGCATTAAGCACTTCAGTCCTAAATGAAAATGCATTGTTGATATTTGTTTCCTGAATGATGATAAAAAATTAAAAACTAACCAAGAAGAAACTTTGCAGTGTGGATGGTGTGAAGTTCATTCCTTGAATTATGTTATGCACCTAGTTCACTAATACAAATAAAACTATGAAATACATACTACAAAATAAAATAGAAAATAGTAGGTAGTCCATGGCTGAGTTAAAAATGGAATATCCTTTATTGAAATACACAAATAAGCAATCCTAGCTGAGTCTAATGAAAAGCATTGAAAACATTCATTATTTATATATAATCAGGTTATTTGGAGCAGGGAATTAATTACAGAGGTTGATTCTGTTAAGAGGAATAAAAGCATTAAACTCATTCCTTTAACCAAGTCCCCCTTCCCCCATAACACCATAGTGTAAATTCACTGTGCTACCTTAGAACTGAAACTAAAAAGCTAGAGACAAAATAAAATATATAATATAACAACATTCTACTAAAGCTAACCTAATAATCCAAACATTATTAATTAAGAAACTAACTTACTAAAAATGACCAACAAAAAATCTACCACTAGACATTTGTCAAAAAAATATTAATACTTATAAATTGAAACACTTTTAACAAAGCTTGCTTTCATACCAAATAAATACTTCATCAGGTTTGTGTTTAAAAAAAGCATATCATAATGTTAATGAACACATGTATAAATCTACAGGTGAACACCTAAGTAGGCTGAAAACCACAGCTATAATTGCTAAGGTGGAAATAGAGAAAAATTTTAAATAAAGCATTAAGGCCCTGGGGATCTGTTCAAGTGTGGCATCTAAGAAAGCACTTGGTTTGAATGAGTAAAAGTGCACTCGAGTATCGGAAAACAGCACCAGTTGTCATTGTTTGATATTTCTTTTTAACAACATTAGCATGCAATGTCAGCATTTAACCAGTTCAATATCAGACTTTTAATAGTCTTTTAAACAGTACAACAGTTTCCCGAGGTCTAGTATGCTTTTTATGGAGAAATAATAAAGCCCGTTTTTCTAAAAGAGCTCAGTTTCAGCTGCCACAATAGTTCGCATTTTTCTAAAAGATTAGGGATGTTCCCTTCCAGTTCCAAAAGATCCACACAATCAACAATTTGAAATTTAAAGCCAGTGTGCCTTTTATGAAACTGTGGGTGCCAAGCCAGGTCATTATTCTTCCACTTAGCTTTAATTTCGGAAAGATGACCCAAAATCTTTTTTATATCTGTTGAGCATTTCCCCACATAAAATGCTTCACATTCATTGCAGCTTACCTTGTAAACCACCTGCATTGAGTTAGTCACCTCCTGCATTGGTTTAAATCCGTTTCTATAAATAAGGGAAGAATAACATGTCTCCTTCCTGTATGTGCTGACAAAAGACACAGTTGGCTCTGCACTTACTGGTGCATGTATCTAGTGGTGTTGGCCTTTTCTCAACCGAATTCCTGATGCTCCTCCAGCCCACCAGGACAAAATATAATGTTAATTCCCAGGGCTACAGGTTGGCCAGGATCACCATGAAAATGGAACCCTTCCTTAAGAACCTAAATGATCTTGAAAATGATTTTTTGGTGAGAGGATATGAAAGCAATATATTAAGAAGCATTATGGAACCTATAATTGAGCTAAAAAGTACAAATTCACCAGCGCTTAACAGTCCTTATAGGAAGGTGTTAAAGGAATGAATGGACAACAAATCTAAAGAGATGTATCATGACTTTTACTGTCGACTGTCACAACATCATTTAATATTATTAGGAAGAATTGGGCCATAATTACTGAAAGCTTGTATTTAATGGACATCCTTGGAGAATCTCCTTCCTTTGTGTATAGGAAAGCCAGAAACATCAGGATTTAGACTGAACGTAGGCCCAGACCATTGGATGCATGCACCAATAAGTGTGGAGCCAACTGTCTCTCTTGTCAGCAAATATAGGAGGGAGGCATGTTTTCTGCCCTTAAAGAAACTGATTAAAACCAAAGCAGGAGGTGACTTACTAAATGCAAGTGCTTTGCAGGACAAGCTGCAATGACTGTTAAGCATTTTACATGGGGAAAACTCTCAACAGACCTAAAAGAAGGATTTTGGGTAATCTTTCCGAAGTTAAAGTTAAGTGCAAGAATAATGACCTGGCTTGGCACCCACAGCTTCACAAAAGACACACTGGCTTTAAATTTCAAATTATTGATCATGTGGACCTTTAGGAACTTAAAGGAGGCATCCCTAATCTTTTAGAACAACATGATTTTTTTGTGGCAGCTGAAACTGAACTCTTTTAGAAAACTGGGGCTTAATTATTATTGCTCCATAAAAACCATACTAGAACTCAAAAAAATGCCCCACTGTTTAAAAGACTATTAAAACTCTGATATGGGACTTTAATGCTGACATTACATTGTAACACTGTTAGAACCAATTATCAAACATTGCAAATATTTTACAATGAAAATAACTGACATTGTTGCTGTTTTCTGATACTCTTGAGTGCACTTTTACTCAATCGTCCCAAATGCTTTCTTAGTTAGATTTATTTATTTATTTACATTTCTTTACTGGGCTGGTGGCCTGTTTTCAGTAGAGACTAGGAGAGAAAAGCTCCAGAAAATACAAAACAGATAAAGATGTACACAAATACATTAGTAACGATGAAAAATAATTCCCATACAAAGTTTTGCAAACAAAAAGATTATATTCTTCATTATACCTACAACATTATAAGAGTAAATCACAGGGATCTGGATAACCAAGTAAAAACTGATAACGGGCAGAGAGCAAACCTAACTGAAAAGACCTGTCCGTGTTATAGAACGTAATCACTGAGATTTTGGATTATTGAAATATGTATAGGTCTAAAAGGCAGTGAGGAAGCAGTTTGAATCTAACATTTGAGAAGTTCCTATTACGAGATCGAACATCCCTTTAGGAAAATACGAAGACGTCGAACCGTATTGAGTGAAGTACATAAACCCCGAATGGTCAAAACCGTGAATTTCACAATGACGATTTGTTTTGATTGGCCTGTCTGATGTACAGCTCTGTAAGGTAAGTGTGTGATAGTACTTTAGTGTTAGGATTTGAGTTAAGGTAAGTGCATAGATAGATACTTGTATGTAAGAGTTAGTGTAGTGTTAGGTGTAGGGTTTTTTTAAGTGTATGTATGTGTATTATTTTTTTTTGTTTAAGTGTATGTCTGTAGGGGATGTGTGCAGTAGTTACGGATCTTAGGGTTAGGGAGGGGTTAAGGAGAGTGCATAGATAGCTGTGTTTGTGGTGTTTAGTGTAGTGTTGGAGGTGGGTTTTGGTGCTTTAGTTTTGGTTAGAAGTAGGGTTTGGTTAGTGTATGTATGTGGTTTATTTATTTTGTTTGGATAGGTAGTATGCAGCGGATGGTGGGGTGGCCGACTATGACAGTTCAATATATATTTTTTTGCGGTTTAGTGCAGTCGGGATTTTTGCAGTTTGTGGTATAGGGGTTGATGTTTTGGTATTCGTGCATAGGGTTTTAAGCTTTGCTAATATAGACCCCATTTGAGGACTACAAGATGCCACACTTGAACATATCCCCAGGGCCTTAATGCTTTATTTTAACATTTTTCACTGTATTTCTACCTTGGCAATTATAGCTATGGTTTTCAGTGTATTTAATTGTAGATTTATACACATGCTCATTTATATTATGATACATTTTTTACACACAAACCTGATTAAGTATTTATTTGGTACAAAAGTGATCTTTAAGTGTTTCAGTTTATAAGTATTAACAGTTATTCTGATAGTGATAGATCTGTGAGTTAGTTTCTTAATTAAAGTTTGGATTATTAGGTTAGCCTTAAGCTGTTATATTTTAATTTGTCTCTAGCTTTTTAGTTTTAGTTATAAGGTAACACAGCCTGAGTTTACACTATGGTATTAAGTGGGAAGGGGGGACTTGGTTAAAGAAATGAGTTTAATACTTTTATTGCTTTTAAGAGAACCACCTTCTGTAACCACTCCCTTGCTCCAAATAACATGATTATATATAAATAATTGTTTTCTATGCTTTTCATTATACCCAACTAGGATCGCATGTTTGTGATTCAATAAAGAATATTCCATTTTTACTTCGCTGTGGACTACCTACTATGTTCTATTTTATTATTTTGTAGTATGTATTTTACAGTTCGATTTTTATTATCGAACTAGGTACATACTATAATTCAAGGAGTGAACTTCGCACTCTCCACATTGTGAAGTTTCTCTCTTGTTTGTTTTTGACCTAGTATACATTTCATACTGGGTTTTCTAAGACTTTGAGGGATTCCACAGATTTTTTTTTTTCTTACGATTAATTAAACCACCCGTGGAATGCTCAAGTGCTTAAGCAGACGCAGGTAATGAAGATATTGCCTCAATAGCATCTTGCTCCTGAAGAACATGCCCCATTTGCCCCAGTCTAGCTATGAGTCTGCTTGACTATGACCCAGGTGAAAGGGATCTAACTCAGGACAAGCTGATGAGGGGGTGAAGGAGGCATGAATGGACTGTGCCCACTTGCCTCTTTGTCATTTGGGGAGGGATGAGGGTAGGGTGCTGGGGGATACATAGCTGCTGTGTTGTCTGTATATATTGTGCACGTTGATTCTACACAAAGGGATAGAGTTGCAAAGCTGCGGAGGTCATATGCAGCCATAGAAGTGGGTTGTAGCTTTTTAGTCTCCAACCTCTTCACTCTCTGATTTCCAGAGCATTCCTCATTTTGCTTCATATTTTTGCTCTCTTGCTTATAGAATAGTATATCTTCTGGTCAGTCCCACAGTATTACAGCTGGTGATTAATGTCGTGCATTAAAGTTTCATACTTCTTATTCTTAAGAAGTTGCATTTGATGCAAAACCCATTCAATTAACTTTCTAAGTTAATTAGAGTTGTTGTGTCTTTCGGCTTTCAATAGCTAAAATTGTCCCTAATTCTGTGCCTTAATCCTAATTAGTTTTGGGTCCAGAGCAAAGCAGCTGAGAGCTATCTTCTATACTGTGGGACCCCATCTGTGGCTTTTGATGTTTGTGGAAGCATATTGTAAGTCAACAAAGTTCAGGCAGTTTAAAAAACTAAAAGGTTAGTCTGCCCATGTAATCTGCTAGTAACTGAGTCTGCTTTAAATATGTGCTACATCTTTTCTGGTCTTTTTCAGATTTATGGCTTTAGGCTGATACAAATGCTATGAGCAAGGTGACCTCTAGCAAAAAACAGTGGACAAAATATGTGTTGGAGACCTACCATGTCCGCTCCCAGTCCATTGCTTGGCTATGGGATTATATCCTGCTAGTCTAACTCTGGTTCTCTTAGTGGCACACATTGAAATGTACAATTCAATGATGAATTTAAAGTGGTCCATTGATGGCAGTATTATGGCTCATGAAATCTAGTTGCTTATTTGTGCATCACATAAAGCTATTGGATTTCAGTAAAAGTACCTTCAGCAATGGCCAAGATAATATGAGGACATGTTTGCGAAGATACCAGTAGCTACTGGGCAGGTTGTCAAATGCAGATTCTCAAAAAAATATGGAAGTGGCACTGTAAATGACCAAAACCAACATGCCAACAAAACAAAGGCTG
The DNA here is from genome assembly GCF_019279795.1 of Protopterus annectens. NCBI lineage: Eukaryota > Metazoa > Chordata > Ceratodontiformes > Protopteridae > Protopterus > Protopterus annectens. Next base: position 187,643,553 of record NC_056749.1, read on the forward strand.
GGTAGAGTTAAAGGTTAGTCTATTATCTCGACTATCTATCTACTGTATATATATATATAACAGGAACTATGAAGTTAAGTTCAAATAATATATTTGTATAGCTTACAGGTATGCTGCAAAACCCATTTAAAGATCAATAAATCATTATGCAAATATCAAAAGACAAAATAATATCCAAAATACTGGTTTCCAGTATTACAGGGAGAACTTTCTACTGAATATCCCAGTCTAGTTTAATGCTAAAGTAAAACACACCGTAGTTTGAGGGCATTCATATTAGAGTGGGACACATCTAACAATGGACTGAGGGCATTCATATTAGAGTGGGACACATCTAGCAGTGGACTGAGGGCATTCATATTAGAGTGGGACACATCTAGCAGTGGACTGAGGGCATTCATATTAGAGTGGGACACATCTAGCAGTGGACTGAGGGCATTCATATTACAGTGGGACACATCTAGCAGTGGACTGAGGGCATTCATATTACAGTGGGATACATCTAGCAATGGACTGAGGGCATTCATATTAGAGTGGGACACATCTAGCAGTGGACTGAGGGCATTCATATTAGAGTGGGACACATCTAGCAATGGACTGAGGGCATTCATATTAGAGTGGGACACATCTAGCAGTGGACTGAGGGCATTCGTATTAGAGTGGGACACATCTAGCAGTGGACTGAGGGCATTCATATTAGAGTGGGACACATCTAGCAGTGGACTGAGGGCATTCATATTAGAGTGGGACACATCTAGCAGTGGACTGAGGGCATTCATATTAGAGTGGGACACATCTAGCAGTGGACTGAGGGCATTCATATTAGAGTGGGACACATCTAGCAGTGGACTGAGGGCATTCATATTAGAGTGGGACACATCTAGCAGTGGACTGAGGGGCATTCATATTAGAGTGGGATACATCTAGCAGTGGACTGAGGGCATTCATATTACAGTGGGATACATCTAGCAGTGGACTGAGGGCATTCATATTCGAGTGGGACACATCTAGCAGTGGACTGAGGGCATTCATATTAGAGTGGGACACATCTAGCAGTGGACTGAGGGCATTCATATTAGAGTGGGACACATCTAGCACTGGACTGAGGGCATTCATATTAGAGTGGGACACATCTAACAATGGACTGAGGGCATTCATATTAGAGTGGGACACATCTAGCAGTGGACTGAGGGCATTCATATTACAGTGGGACACATCTAGCAGTGGACTGAGGGCATTCATATTACAGTGGGATACATCTAGCAGTGGACTGACGGCATTCATATTAGAGTGGGACACATCTAGCAGTGGACTGAGGGCATTCATATTAGAGTGGGACACATCTAGCAGTGGACTGAGGGCATTCATATTAGAGTGGGATACATCTAGCAGTGGACTGAGGGCATTCATATTACAGTGGGACACATCTAGCAGTGGACTGAGGGCGTTCATATTAGAGTGGGACACATCTAGCAGTGGACTAATGATGTTCAAGGCCTGTAACTATCCTCAGTCGCTTATGCTGCCACACTGCCGACCACCATTGGGAAGATGAAATGTAAAAGAGCAGCATCATGCACATCTGGCCATCGACATAATCCTGCGGTGGCCATCGACATAATCCTGCACACCACCACCTTAGTGTGTCTTTACCCCAAAGGCACTGAGGCAAGCGATCCAACATTGAGTATAGAGGTACAGGAGTGACTGGTTGTGAGCTTGACTTTTCATTACCGGGAATTGCCAGTCAACACCAGTCACTTCACTATCCGCTGCCTAGATAAATAACAAAGGATGGTGGCTATCACAAGTGACAACATACATGTATTGCCCTGTACAATTCTGTGCATGGTGATTGTGATATTCCACGTGAGTCATTGGTTGCTTTTTATCATTCAGATAATAGCAACAGGTAGAAGGCTAACCTGAATGTTGTATTGAGTTTACGCTTTTATTACTAGAAAGCAATATACTGGTACATATAGCCAGTTCTGAACAAGATGGACATTACCCTGGTTGTGATCCTCATCTTGCAGGACTTTGAATGCTCCCCTCTGTGTAAAGGGATGTACTTTGACACCTGGGGGAAGATAAAGCAGGATTTCAACACAACCATCTACAATAGCTTGAGGAAGTTGATTGCCAAGACATATCTGACATGACTATACCAAAACGTACACTGGCCCTGAATGACATCTCTCTCACTGTCTGAGGTATGCCAGCTAGTGCTGCAGATGATAACATTTATATTTGACTGCAAATATCAATACCCACATAAGAAAGGTGGTGATAGTAGATGCAACCATCTTACGCATTGCTGTCTGGGTGTACTGATGACTAGGTGAATACTATACTGTAAACCCAAAATTTGATAGTGGAAAGGCATAATCCTTTGTAGTGCCTAGGGTGGTACCCTCATGTGACTGCTTGGGCATACATTTGTCCAGTCCAAGCAGCACATCTCAATATAGTGGGTGGTCTCCTGTTTGTGTTTCTAAATTCGTGATGTGTCACAATATGATAGCAGACACTATGGAAAGAAGGGTGAAATACATTCTGTAAAATTATCTTGCCAACCTTGCTTACGCCCAGTGTTGAGGCCTGCAGAAATGTTTGCAACTGTTGTCTGTCATTCAGCAAACTCTATATGTTTTGATCTTTACACCTTCAACATTTTCATTACCAGAAATATCTCATTGTCAAATACCTTCCCTTACCATGCCTCACACATACTAGAAATATTACACTAAGGACATATGTGCATTGTCCACATAGGTTCATAGGTATTTACTAGGCTATTGATCTGTGGGGATGTTTAGAAGCTTAGCCATGCATTTCTATTAAGGTTTTAGCCTTTATATTTTAAGTACAAATAATCCAGAGATGAACAGAACATTTACATTCTGCCACTATCCAAGAGTGGCAAGGTGCTAAACCAGGGGTGAATTCGGGGTTATCCATCCATTAATCCAGATTGTTTGAATAGGATAAGAGAAGTACTTTGAAATGGTATTCCTCTCCACATAAAGCAAAGAAGTGGAGTTTTCCATGATACATACTTTTTTTTCCATAATGTTCTGTTTATTCCAAACCTGATTGAGATGTCTTGAGTGTGTAATTATGTCCCCATTGGACTTAAGTCCATAGGATGTTACTAGACTAGTGGCCCTAGAGCCTTTACAAGCCTGGCCATGTTAATCCCAAGTATCCCCATTTGTCCTTTCTAGGTAGTTTGCAGAATGAATTTATGAAGAGAGCGGGTAGTGATCAACACCGGATACCCCTGCCCATGATGGACATGGGTGCCTCCCAGGGGCAAATTTGCAGTCTCCCATTCAATTATGTAGTTTGTGTTTGAATACAGTCAGCAAGGAGTTCTGTTTTATGTGAATAGGAGGTCTATTCCGGAGAAGCGACAGTCTCTGGAAGACTTATCCATCTTTCCAGCATGTTCTGTTAATGTCACAAACTAGGTTTTGATCCCTAGAACAAATGATTCTTGTGCCATTTAACTTGTAGATGTGCAGCATTTCCATTTGGGCAGGTTGGAGCTTGCTCTATAGACCAGGCACTAGTCACTTCTCAGCAGTCTATAAGATACAAAGTAAAATGACAGGGCTTTCAGCCTGTCCATGTAGGTCATGGTTTGGAGTTTCTGTATTTTCTTAGTGTGAAACCTCCGAGGTCTTTCCAGCTGCTGCAGGTGTCTGGTAAAGTGCATGCAAAAGGGTGCATTATACTCTATTAGTGGTCTGATGAAGGTTGAGTAGAGTGGAGTTATAACATCCCTTGACCTGGATGCTGTACCATTGCTTATGAGGTGCACTATGTGGAAGGCATTTCTTACCACTGTGGAAACATAGTGGTCAAAGTTAATATTGCACCACTGGATTGGAACTCAGTCGTGAGTTCCATTTTGCCAAAGGGAATAATAATGCATTTTTTTTTTGCATTTAGTTTTAGACCATGGCTTTGGCACCAATCATTTGTTCCTCTTAGCCCTTCTTGTAATATGTTGACATCATTGGGGGACTCTGTCATTGCTCCCAATTGCACTCAGACAACTTTGTGAGCCAGAAGCTGTCCACTTTGCTCTAGACTTCTGAGAAATAGATGCCGAACAGTAAGGGGCCCAGCACAGACCACTGTGATACTCCACTGGCTACTGTTCTACTGGTGGAGGTGGAGTCACCAATTTTGACAGTGTGTGTTCTTTGGTTAGCCAGTTGGCTACCCATCTAGTAATGTAAGGGTTAATCCCTATCTGGGAGAGTTTCTTAATAATGCCAGAATGAGGAATTGTGTTGAAAACCTTGTCAAGGTAGGCTGTGTACACTTACCTTCATCCATGGCTTTACTGACATTCTCAAAGTCGTCCACTAAGTTTAATGAGCATGAGCTACCATTAATGCAGTCAGACTGGGTTAGGTGCAGTGTTTGGCAGTCATTCATCTCCTTGTTAATAGGGTCCATGGTAATTCTTTCCATTGCCTTACAGATGAGGCTGGTTAGACTTGTGGGTCTGTAGTTCCCAGGGTCAGTTGATGGTCCTCCTTTGTGCAGGGGGATTACTGTTGCTGTTCTTTAAGCTGCAGGAACATAGCCAGTTCTCAAGCTATGAATAAAGAGAATGCCAAGTAGGTCTGCAATCATACCTCTCAACCTCTTAGAGCAAAAAATCTGGACAAAGCCATAAAAAATGGGGGGACAAAGCAGCAAAAATAGGGACAGTTTTTAAACATTGCTCTTACAATCTTAGAAAGTTGACAGAATAACAGGTTTTGGATTAGCAAGAATTTTCTGAAGGGTATGAAGTCTGAATTTTAAATGTCTGTCCTTATCTTCTGACTTCAGTCCTAAATGATTTGCAAGTGATTTGTCAGAAAATCACAGTTTTATAAGAAACAGGCCAAAAATACGAGGCAAAAATCTGTACCTTCTGTAAAAATCTGTACAGTTGAGAGGTAGTGTGCAAGGTTTTGCTTTAGATTGTTTAGTAAACAACCTGGACCATTATCTGGTTCCACTGAGGCTGTTTTAGGCCTTGGTGAATGCAGACATGACCTGTTCTCTAGAGATACTTGACAGAGGGCTGGTATAAGGTATGCTTTGGGATATGGTAGGTGGGATACTGGGGTGAAGTTTGCACTGAATCTGATAGCTAGTGGGATGGAGATATCTTCTGTGTTGTATGAGTGATCCCATTGACAGAGAGTTTGGTACATAGCTGGGCATTCCTTTTAGACTTTGGATGTAGTTAAAGAATACCTTATGATTATCCTTGGCTAGATATGTGATTTTAGTTTTGTAATTTGCTTTAGAAGACTTTACAAGATTTCTGATTTTCTTGTTTAGGCTTAGGAGGGAACTCTTCCTCTGCAGAGTGATGTTGTTCTTGCTTTTGTACAACGGTTTCTTCTTTTTTTATTTAATCTGTTTATACTTGAAGTGCACCACAGAGCCTTGTTTTCACAGTAAGACCTGGTTTTGATCCCATCAGGTACAGCAGAGTTTATGCAGGCCAGTCACTTAAGTGTTTGCACAGGGCATTTGCATACACTTCTGCATAGTGATCCTTGATGTCTGTGGTTGCAGGTGGTATGAAGCTTTTTATACCATTGCTTAAAATATGCTGTAGTTAGCTTGGTAAAGTTTTTTATAATTGTTCCTGTGAGGGTGTCAGCTGCAGCAGTTACTTCAAATAAGACTGATTTGTGGTCTGACCTAACCAGTGAGGGCATCACGCATGGGGAAGTACAGTAGCCCTCCATGTTGGTGAGTACTATGTCCAGAACATCAGAGTCTGTAGTGGGGATGCAGACTATCTGTTCTGTTAAAGTCCAGGAACCTCTGGGTGAGCATGTTTTTGCTCATGTATGTCCCCCATCTATGGAAGGATAGTTGAAATTTCCCATGACTGAGGTGTTGTGCTGCATGGTCAGGGATTCCAGTAAATCAAGGCATGTGGTTTGCTTATCCTGGTTCATGGTGGGGGATCTATAGCTAGCAATGATGTGGCATGGTGCTTTCCTAGCAGTTCATTGGAAATGGAGTAGTTCGAGAGTCACGCTGTTTGATCAGTCTCAAAATGTATTTGGTTTTATTGAAGATGGATACACCTCCACCTTTAGTTCCTTCACTCTCATTTTGAGGTCTGAACATGTGGAAGGTATTGTAGCCTTGCATGGAACCATGTCTCAGTAACTGCACAGACATCTTCATCCTCTAATGTGAGGAGTGCTTCCAGGGAGTGCAGTTTCATGTTTAAACTCCTAGCTTTAAGCAGCACAACCCTGAGTTTGTCTTGATTAGATTTTGTTACTTTGGAAAATTTGTTGTTTTGACATTGCCTAAAAAAGGCACTATGGGGGGAGGCAAGGGCCTTTGCCAGTATCCAGCAGCCTAGGGGGGACAGGTGCAGACTATCTCTAGCAGTGAGGTTTGTCTACCATATCCTACCAGACTGATAGATACTGGATCCCCCTGGACTGACACCAGAAGCTGAGCCAATTGAAGTCAATCATTTTTTTGTTTATATGGACTACGACAGAGGCCTAGCTGACTGTGACCTCCTGGACTGACACCAGAAGCTGAGCCAATTGAAGTCAATCATTTTTTTGTTTATATGGACTACGACAGAGGCCTAGCTGACTGTGACCTCCTTGTCTAGTCTGGTGAGGGGGATATATGTGCGTTTCACTATGGAGTCGCCTATGACAGATATTTGGTATATTTTGTTCTTGCTGCTTATTTGTTGAGACATGGGTGCATGTGTTGATGTGTAGTGGTTTCTTTTTGCTTAGTGGGGATTGTGGGGTTGGTGTGCATTTGGGAGGTCTCTGTTTTTTTGGTAGGCTTTTAGTGAGTTCCTCTGTGTATGTGGGTTTATGTGTCTTGACCTTATTTTGTGTGAGAGGTGAGGTTTGCATGAGAGGTGAAGCATGTGTAATGACAACCTGTTTGAGGTCTAGTTTGTTTTTATGTGAGAAAATCAACTCCATTTCCACAGTCTATTTGCATCTGTCACATAGGGTGTTAGTTTATTTTAGGAGTAAATGGCTGTCAGTATATATGAAGCAATTGTTACATTGACTCAAGATGCCCATTTCATTCAAGATGACAGGAGAAATAATGGTAAACTTGACCGCCCATTCTGGCAGGATTTTTCTGACTGTGATACTTGGGAAGGGAGTGGGCTAGCTGGACTTATTTACAAACAGCAAAAATGAAGCAGCAATTCAATTAAATACAGTTGAAGTACAGTCCTGACTTAAAATATAATTACTTTTAAGTTTATTTCAGTGGATGCTTTGGATTTTATTGCAGATGCGCTCCAGACCTTCGGATAAAGTTTCCAAACATGGAGCAGCTTCATTAAACTGAGTGCAAACCGACACAAATGTGAGGCTTATATAGAAGCACATTTAAACAGTTTTAACACAACTACCAATGGGAAAGCCCCAAACTGAGCCTTTCTCCAGCAATCCCCAATTCAAATGGGTCCTGAGCTACAGGCTTCTGCCACAAGGGTGCAGGGCGGCCCTCTTAATGTAAGATAGCTGGTTTAAGTGCACAGTGATACCCAACAGTCTAGATTCAACAGGTCTGAATTTAGACTGTGCTATGTAAGGCAAGGAAGCACAATTTCTAGGTGGGAAGGAGTAAGGGAGAGTCACTTAAAGGTCAAAGTGAGATTATTTAGTTGCATACTATTAGATGACCTGCAGTGGGCACCACCCTCTGCATAAACTGGCAACTCTTTGAGCAGCTGTTAAACGGTGGGAGACTATGGGAGGGCATTTTCTAGAGAGGATTTTAAACTGTAGAGGTTTGCTTATATGCAAGCATGGGGAACTGTGTTTGCACATCCTTTAATACCAGCAGGATGGAATACCTTTATAAAGTTAAACCACCAGGCCAATCAGATAAAAACATAATAAACTATCGACTAGTAGTTTGCACATTGGCTGGGTTGAATTTAGCTCTCTTCTCCCACCAGAGTGCAAAAAATCCCTTCCAGTGTAAACAAACTGACTTTGAGCTGAAGTGCAGTAACAGCTGCTTTAGAACAGAAGTAAGAATTCCTGCATTATCAGGAATCCTTGGAAATTCATTAACCCTGGACTGTGAAGTAGGTCTAACAGGATATGGTCTGTTGAGGGTCTGTGCAAGAGGCAGAGATCATCTTTAGCAGTCTGTATGTCATACAGAAGATAGATGACACTTTGAGATAGTCCGCATAGTTTTTATGAATTAAGTCCTTGATTTTCTTAAAAGGAAGGCACTGTGGGCACTCAGTTCGTGTCAAATGCTTGGACGGGTGAATAACAACTGGGGTATGATGCTCTGTGATTGGCCCGTAGAATGCCGAATAAATTGGATGATTACATCTCTGGACTGGAATGCTATACCCTTAATAATAAGCTGTGCAATAAAACAGACTTTCTTTCAATAGTGGATATGTGGTGATTGAAGGACAGTTTGTTGTCTACATGAGTTCTAAGATCCATAACTAATGAATCAGTATTAAGGGGTCTGCTGTCAGTGTGATAGTTACAAGGGTCTTCTCACTGAAAGATATTATTATACATATCTTGGCATTTAGCTCTAGTCTATGGTTTTGATAAAGACCCTTTTTGGAGGGACTTGGTGTCCTCTAGTAAGTTTATTATGGCACCAAGTTTAGAGTCATCTGCAAACCTGGTCAGCCATAAACCGCTTTCCCATTTTTGCTGCTGCATGCCCCTGCATTGAAATTCAAAGAATGACATGAATATTCAGTCTGTTGTCTGAACACGATATGTCCTTTGTAGCCACCAGGACCACTTAGTGCAAGTAGACGTCCATCAACTGCGTTATCACTAAAACTGGTTCGTACAATCCTTCCATATCTCAAACAATGGTTAAGTTGCACAAAAAACAAAAGATCCATGAGCTAATATATTACTACTTTCCTTTACAAATGTGTTTAATGTGAGCAGCCTAACACACAGTAGAAAAAAGGTCATGTCTGCATTATAAGAGCACTGGCTTTATTAAAAAGCTGTGAGGATTTTGTCTAAACAAAACAAATTACCCTTCATCAGACTAGAATATATGAAAGTTACCCATATATTTAAATAAAATAAGAATCTAGTGTTGAAATTGTGTGATGCAAGTTGCATCAATATGGCATAATTCCTATGAACCACATATTTCACATTTAAATGACTGGCTAAACCTGTAAATTCCATAGAATTTAATTTTAAGTGCCAGATATATTATTTATAGTCTGGAAGATCTTTCATATAACTCCAAAGATATATTTTTCTACACACACTAAAACTTGAAAATCAAATTCTCACAAATCATATTAGGTCTATACAGTGCATTACTGAAATTTTTCCCAAAATTGTAATTGTGTTCACATATATGGCAAGTTAGTTTTCTGGTGGTGTGGCTAATCTAAAATGTACAAGTTATATCTTCAGCGGCGTAAAACTACATAACTGGGCTGACAAAGAACTTGGGTGCTGTATATTTACAATCAGTATTAACGGAATAAAATGAGAGGATAATAGGAATTTACAGTGCTTAGCAGCTAACTTTGTACCCACAAGTAATGTGACCACAGATGCTGGGTCCTTGCTCAAAAAAAATTTTTAATTTTAATTTTTTCATATTAATATACAAGGGCATTTCTCCAGCAGTATTAATAAAATCACTTTCAGCTCTCAAAATGTGTTGCTACTTAATGGCAATATTTTTGTTTTATTTTGGGCAGCCACGGTGGTGCAGTGGTTAGCGTTGCCACCTCACAGCAAGAGGTTCACCGGTTCGATTCTTGGCTGGGGTGCCTTCTGTGTTGAGTCTGCATGTCCTCCCTATGGTTGTGTGGGTTTCCTACGGGTGCTACAGTTTCCTCCCACATCCCAAAGACATGCTGTAGGTGGATTGGACACTCTAAATTGACCCTAGGTCTGAGTGCATGTGTGTGCTTGCCTTCTGTGGAAGGTTGGGCGCCGGGCTGGCAACTCAACACCATAAAACTCCACTGCCGAAAGAAGAAGGTTAGATTTTTGTTTTGGTATCTAAATTCTAAGTTAACACCATTCCAAGGCTTCTTTCAACATTATTGTCTGCATCAGATAATATACTTTCTTGAACCTAACACAAAGGTTTAAACATTTACCCTATGCCTAGCAACTTTAGAGAGCAGTACTGATTACACAAATGGGATAATGTCTGAGAAGTTTGTTGGACAATATTGGTGGCACTTGAAATGCAGAGTCCGTCAGTAAGCCTACTGCTATGTACCATCAAGATTTTAAACCGTGTCTGTTTGTACAAAGAATGCGAACTCAAAAAAACTAAAAAATAAATTAATAGCAACATCTTTCCTACAGATACTCAACAGCTTTTATCTTCAAGATTCTGAAAAGTCAGAATATATATAGAGAGTCTGCAGAGTGTACTGACATAAGGAAAAAGAAGAGAAAGTATTAATGTGTATAACTATTCCCTGAAACTGCTGTCTTCACTCTTTCCACAAAAATAGGACGAGGAAAGAAACGAAATGGGCCATTTAGTTCTGTCAATGTATATAATCTCCAATTGGGCAGCAATGCTGTTGCTCTATTTAAAAAAAAAAAAACTTTTGCTTCCATAAGTAAAATAACTGAGAATCAAAACCATCTCAACATACTTGCAAATATTCATTAATTGATACTGATTTTAATTGTGAGAACACAGATATTCATTTAACCACACAACACTCCTCTGGAGGGGAATCTAAGTATAAGGACATAAAGTCTCACAAGTCACAGTGAAATCACTGGCCTTCACTTTTATTTCCTTCAACGTTTTAATATAATATGTAGAGTTTGTATAACATATTAAGTTTGTCTAACTATCATCTTAAACTTTTGTTTGTAACCAGCAGAATAAATAGCTGGATAAAAAGGCAGATGTACTGACTTTTATAGATCTTTAGAATTATTGCCACCAATAAAATTATTGATCTCTATATATGTTGAATGTATAGTTGTCTGTGTAATCTCCTGATAGAGATATTTTTTAATATGCAATACGTAAAATGTATTTAAGATTATTATATAACATCCAATAGTACTAGAACACTACAGATTTATCTGCTTTCATTTTGTCTCGCAGGCAGTGTGAGGACACATGATTTATTAAAAAAGTAGAGTGAGAACTTTTGTCAAAACCAAATGCAATAGGCTTCTTCAGAATAAAATATATGAAACCAGTCCCTATATTTAAATATAAAAATCAAATGAAACATTAAGTTATAAAATCAAATGGTAAAACCATCTAATGTGAATTATATCAGTTTAGGAGGGGCTTCCATGAATTGTGTGCATTTTAGGTTTAAATGACTGTAATCAGGCATACCAGTAAAATGAAAGAAATGACCCTAGCAAAAGAAATGGTAATAGTATCAGGCAAGAAGGTATAAATATAAATGTTTAGTGTGTCATACAGTAACACCAACTGAGAGCTGAGGTTCATAGGTTCATACTAGGCTATCTGCCCTAGGGCATTTATAAGCCTAGCCAGAGTGTGTTTGGCTTTCGCCACCCATTTTAAATTAATTTTGCTATGCCCTTTTTCGAGGTTAGTATACTGTGCCTCTGTCTAACAGTGACACAGAAGTGATACCCGGGGTAAACCTATGATCTCCCATCCACTCATCAAGATTCCTCTTGAAGAGAGTCAATGAGGGACTCTGCCTAACCTGGACTGGGATTTTATTCCAGAGTGAAGGGAGCTTCTGGGTTATGAATCTGTCCCTCCAGCATGCCCTATTTATTTCAGTGCTGAGGTTCAAGTCTCTCGAGCGTGTAGCTCGATGGGATTTGGATTTTTGAGGTGCAGCATGTCCCTTAATTCCGGGTTGGACATGGCCTTATACGTCAGGCACAGGTCACCTCTGAGCAGGCGGTATGCCACTGAGTAGAGCTGGAGTTTCTTTAACCGGGCAGCATATGGCATCTGTTTGAGCCCTTTGATCCTCTTGGTGAGGTACTTTTGGGGTCTTTCCAGTTGCTGCAGGTGTCTGGTAAGGTACATCCCAAAAGGGGCATTGTACTCAATTATGGGCCTGATGAGGGATGAGTAAAGAGGCACGATGACCTCCCCTGATCTAGATGTGAATCCCTTCATGATTAGGTGGGCTATATAAAATGTTTTTCTAACCACTTTGGCCACGTGGTTGTCAAATGAGAGATTGCTATCAACGTGGTTCCCCAGGTCCCTAATTACTTCTTCTGTACGTAATGGATTACCACCTATGTGGTAATTTGTGGGCACTTTGTTTTTGCCAAAGGGGATGACTATACCCTTTTTGGCATTTAGCTTGAGGCCATGGCTCTGGCACCAGTTGTCTGTTTCTATGAGGCCCTTTTGAAGGATGCTTGTGTCGGCTGAAGAGTTGATTATGGCGCCCAGTTTGCAGTCATCTGTGAACTTGGTCAGCCACAGTCCTTCCGTGTTTGCCTGTACCTCCGAGAAATATATACCGAACAAGAGAAGTCCCAGGACTGAGCCTTGTGGGATGCCACTTGTAACTGGTTTGGAGTCTGACATGGCTCCAGCAATTCTAACCATGTGGGTTCTGTCCTTGAGCCAGTTTGCAACCCATCTAGTGACATAGGGGTTTATATTTAAGCTGGTGAGCTTATCTATAATGCCCAAGTGGGGTATTGTATCGAAAGCTTTTGCGAGGTCCAGGTAGGCTGTGTGGACTACCTTCCCCTCATCAATGACCTTGGTGACTGTTTCAAAGAAATCGACCAGGTTTAAGAGGCAGGATCTGCCCTTAACAAAGCCGAACTGGGTAGGATCGAGTGTCTGCAGGTCCCCAATATCTTTAATTATGAGGTCCATGATGATCCTTTCCATAGCTTTGCAGACCAAGCTAGTCAGGCTTATGGGGCGATAGTTTCCAGGATCCGTTGAGGCACCACCTTTGTGGAGCGGGGACCACTGTTGCTGTATGCTACTCTTTGGGTACATATCCTGTAGTAAGGCTGAGATTGAACAGCAGTTTTATGTTTGGGTTTAGCTCTTCTTGGAGTTCATGTAGGACGCAGCCCAGGACACTGTCTGGTCCCATTGATGCTGTGTTTTTTGCTTTGGAGAGGGTGGATCTTACCTGAGCATCTGAGATGTCAGGGGGGCAGCACTCTGCTGGGATAGATATTCGCCCTTTTGGCGGGGGGGGGGGTTGCGCTGAACCTGTCAGCTAGGATGTTGGCAATGTCTGTGGGTTTGGTGTATTTTTTGTCATTTTGGACTAATTCTGAGCATATCTGGGAATTCCCACCTCGGTTCCTAACATAACTAAAGAAAGCCTTGTGATTATCCTTAGTGTCCTGTGCAATTTGTCTCTCGAAGCTGGCCTTAGATGATTTTATGAGTGCCCGTTTTTTTTTTTTGCTAATACTGATCAGAGATGCCTTCCCTTTTTGGGATTTTGCTCTATCATGTAGTAGCTTCCTCTTCTATTGTATAGTTTGTTTATGGCTGGGGTCCACCATACAGGATGTCTGTCTTTGGAGGATTGGGTCTTGGATTTATTTGGGATTGCATGATCCATGCATTCCTGAAGGTGTTCATAGATTATGTTTATAAAGGATTCTGCGATCTGGGCCATATTTTCCACAGGCCCGGGGGCTTTGATGGATTCCACCTCAGTTTTGAGGAGTGTGAAATTTGCTTCAGAGAAGTTTTTCACTGTGGTTTTCTGGGCAGGGGGTGGGGTCGGGATGTGAATATCCAGTGAGATTAGTTTATGGTCTGATCTTATCAGTAAGGGATACACTTCTGGTCTGGAGCATAGAGTCCCCATGTTGGTAATGATCAGGTCCAGTATGTTTTCCCCTCTTGTGGGAGTGGTAACAAGTTGTTCCATAGCATTTGAGTTTATAAATTCTAGGAATCTTTGGGCTAGGGTGTTGGAGCTAGAGTAATACTCCCAGTCTATGTTTGGGTAGTTGAAGTCGCCCAATATAATGGTGTTTGGAGAGACCTTCATATTTTCCAATGTTCTCAGGAAGGCTGAGTGGGGTTCCTGGGTTTGGGAGAGTGGGCTGTAGCAGGCTATAAACTGGAAGGCAGTTTTACCCACTGTTAGTTGCACATGGATAATCTCTGATGCTTCGTGCTGTGCCACCAACCTGGAGGTGTGGGTATCTTTGACGAATATTGATACTCCCCCTCCTTTTGTGATTCGGTCCAAGTTTTGGGGCTGAAAAGCATGGTATGAGGTATAACCTGGTAGTGCTGGGGTTCTCTCGGGAGCCTTGAACCAGGTTTCTGTTACTGCACAGATATCGATGTTCTCCATGCTAAGGAGAGTTTTGAGTGCGTGCATCTTGAGGTTTAGACTTCTGGCATTGAGTAGCATTACTCTTAGTTTCTTGTCCCTTGTGATACCTATGGAGGTGGGTTTGTCTTTTGAGCCTTGCCTAAAAAAGGCACTATGGGGGTAGCAAGAGCCTTTGCCAATATCCAAAAGCCCAGGGGTGACAGTTGCAAGCCGTCCCTAGCGAAGTGTAGGTGTAAGTGGTAAACCACTGACTTCACTTAATTACCCAGAACTGTGCTGAACAGGTGCCAGTCTCTCCTTTATGTGCCAAATCCTCTTGTACATTTTAGAATGAAGTCTGCAAGCACTGTAGTTCAGTTAATAATACTTTATTATGTACAGTGGAGGTACATGCCAACAATATTGAGGTTTGTTATTGTCTCCAATAACAGTATTGATGAACCATAATAGTCCTCTGCATTCATATTCCTTTCCTCCTAAATAGTATAATTAATATTCTGGAATGCTGGATATTTTACCTAACTTATGCACTCGTACCAGTGCCTCTGTACCGCAAAGACTGTCTGCATACCAGTCCAAATGAACTAACTTAACTGTGTCTGAAGTATTTCCTAATAATAGCAAAACCCTGTAAGTTTCTAAATGCCTCTTTAGCCTTGGTTCCCAAGCCTTGTAGCATACAAACAAAACTTTGTCCTCAAATGCACAGCACATTCTGTTCTTATCAGTATGCTTGACTTAAGGTTATTTTCACTGATTTGAAAGTGCATTTACTAAAACTGTATGCAGACTGTGGCGCCTGCCTTAATATGGCTGTATTTCTAGACTTATGCAAAGAGAATACATTTAAATGCTACCAGATCTGTTTTACCTCTCATTTTTTTTACTGTTTTCCCCATTTGTATTTAGTATATTTTTTTTCTCTTGCTGTCTATTTATCCTATCTTTGTCCTCTAATGTGATGATTTTTTTCTTGTATTTTGCCTAATCCCAATTTCCTCACCTTTTCTTTAACTTTGTTCATTAATGTTACCACTTCCTGTATCTTTGGCTCCTGTTCTTTTTCCATATTTTCATTATTAATTTTTTTCAACTAACAGTATTAATGTTACTAGGGCTTTGATATGTTCCTACTCTTCCAGGTATCCTATATATCTCAAAAATTCGTCTCTCTCATTTCCCAACTATACCAAAGTATAATTACTATTAATCCCTGTAGTTTCTTATGAAAGTGCTATAGCTTCTTGCATGACAAAAAGATATGCTGTCAATTCCACATTTGCCCCTACATACATTTCCAACAATTCCAACAAATTGTAGGGAACATCTTGTATAATGTCTGGTGTATACAAGTACTTGTATAAACATTTCCATCCAAAGATTATAAATGTCCTGGATTTAATCACTCTTCTCAGCCATCCATATCTCCTTCCCCTATTATGTCCTTGTCCCATGCTCTTTGCCACTTGTATATTTATTTTGTACTCCTCTACCATCTTCCACTAATGTTTTATTAATTCTACTTATTTTCTGATTTTGTTAGTCCCGGTGTCTATTAAAATTTTGGTCACACTCAGCATTTGCATTGTTATCTTTTCCACTTCTACATCATATCGCTCCAATATTCTAAGCAGTTGTCCATATGTTATCCATTGTCTGCTGCGTGTATATATTTCTTTACAAGTTCACCACATTCCATTTTTCTACCACAGCTTCTTAATTACTCCCACTGTAAAGGTTTTCACATCAACTTTCCACCAGTCTTAGCTTGCTCGTTCCTATGAGCCAGAGCTACATTTCCACCATATATTGTCTTTTTTTTAATTATCCCCTCTCTCTTCCCTTAAACTAGTTCAATAAATCTTTTCCATGAATCTCTTTCCAGTTTTTGAGCCCATAAATTCAATCTTGGATCCTTCTGAATATACTCCCCACCTTTTTCTGCAGCATCACTTTCCACCTGAAATTGTAATTTACATTCTGTAGGTAATATGCCAGTCTTAGTTGTGCAGATTTATAATATGCCTCAATATCTGACAAAGTTAGTACTCCCTTGTCAAGAGGCTGAATTATCAGTTGTCATTCTACCCTTGACCCCCCCCCCCGATATTTCTTAGCACTGTTCTTTTCATTGGAATCCAAACATTTATTCCTATGCTATAAATAAAAGCCTGCACTCAGATATGCTATTAATGGCACTATGACCATTTTCATTACCTGAATTCTCTGATCTTTATCAACTCTCACCACTTCCCATCTATCGCCTTGAAAATTTTATTCCTTACTTCTTCCCATGACTCCTCAGTGGAGTCACGAGAATTGTCGGTGATGCACATCACAATATATCTTATTTTATAAATGTAGATATTGTTGCAGTAGATTCATAATTGGGGAATAGTTTATGCATATTGTCTGTTTTCTCTTCATTTATTTTATATCCTATTAGTATTATGAATTATCTTAATTCTAGTAATTTTTGGATGTCCCAGTCTTGATTAGTTAAATGTATTATTACCTCATCTCCACTGCCACTGACTTCTGATTGCCATATCCTTATTGCTAAAGGTTCTATGTAGATAGTAAATGGTAATTGAGGGAAAGGGTTCCCCTGCCTTGTCCCACCTTTCTGTCCCATTTTTTTTATTTACTTGCCATTTATTTTAAGTACCACATTTGAATCTTTGTACATCTCTTCTAACATTGCTGTAAATTCCCTTGGAATCTCTCTTACTTCTTACCTTCCACAAGTATATCTAGCCTACCCAATAGAATACTTTCTTGGGATCCATTCCCAGCATTACCAAATATCTTTTTTTTTGCTCTGCTTCTTGGTGTATTATACTCATTTTTATCATATCACATGTTTGCCTGCTCCTTTACAAATCCACACTGATCCATATATATTATACCTGGGAGTGTTTTAGTTCATGTGTTTGCCAAAATGTCTGCAAATCACTTGTCGTCATGGTTTATCACTTGTACTGTCTGGTACAATCCTGGGTTTGTCACATCATTGCCTTCTTTCAGTATTGGTTATTACAGTTTTCCTCCAGATTTCAGGGCTTTATTTTTCCCTTTCCAACATTCCATTAAACAATCTATGACATGTTACTATTATATTTCCTTTAATATCCACAGTGTTATTGATGACACATCCCAATCTGCTGAAAGCCATTTGTGCTATTGCTGGCATTCTCAGTCCTGTCATAATTCCTTCTACGTTACCCATCCAACCTGCCTCTTCTGTTTGTTTCTTCTGTAACTTCTGATAAATAGATTTTGTTTATGCGCTAAAGGCTCTCATCTGACTTTACCTGTGATTAGGTCCTTTGTCTTACTAATACTCTCCTTCACCTTTTGCTGTCTTAACCTATTCACTAGCATTTTCTTCAATTTGAATCAATTGTCAAAAATCATTGCTTAATAGCCACTCTGTATTACTTCTTGTAGATACTTTTGACATTTATATGTTTACTGAGGTACTGCACTGTTCAGTACTGAACAATTTTAGGCTCAACACAGGTGAAATTTAAATATTTCACAAAATGCACCTCCCAAGCAGTGCAACAAAAATCGGTAAAACCACATCATAACCAAAAGCTGCCAGGGTTCAAAAGTTTCATTTAACATTTTTATTCCCAAAATTATAACTGGAGCTACATCAGAATAACAAAGCAAATCCAGTTACATTGTATACATACATAAACTGTATACAATGGTGTTCATTCAAATACATTCAACATAAGAACACTATATTCTAATATACAAGCACTATCTTCTAATCTAATATATGCAAGTATTATGTGATCACATTCATTCAAATACATACACCCTTTAAAACACCAGCTATTAATCTAATAATTTAAAACAAAATTTCCAAGGCACTATTTAGTAATATAAAAATATGAATAGATTAAAAGTTGATAAGCATATTTAATTAAAAAAATAATACATAATGTCAAACTGTACTAATATATCAATTTCCTTCTTATAATACAGACTTTTTCATAATTAATAGATTCTTCATTAATATCTGGTGTTTGTTTCAGTATCAAGTGAAAATTGCCAATGCAACTCCCTAACATCAAAATAAGTACACTAATCATCATCTCTGTCAAAACTTAATACTTTCTTTAAAAATAAGCATGAACTTTTTAAAAGCACATTCTAAAGCATGCCTAGCAAGGGTATTATTGATGTCTCCTCTCTTTATAGCATAAGTGTGTTGGTAAATTATTTTTCTAAGCTGGTTGTCTCTTTCACCTACATAAACTGCCAATTGAGATAAACTTTGTGGTAAGCAAATGATTCCCTTGGTGGTAAAATCACATTTTTCATTTGGTGCTAGCACCCTAGGATAGTTGGCTGTTATGATATTCTTGGTCTCATAAATATATTTATGTTGAGAACAAGAGTTGCATTTTTTTAATTTCTTTAAAACCACTCCTTAATGCAGAAGGTATAATTGTATCCTTCTCAAAATATTGTTTTAACATTCTTGCCTCCTTGTATACAAATCTGGGTGCATCATCTAAATTCACATTCAAATCAAAGGGTTCCATCACATTTACCCAATTATTGGTCAAAATGTCCTTAATTTCTTCAGCCTTAGAGTTGGGTGAGATTATAATACTTGACTATAACTGGTTGTTAATATGTTTGCTTAGCTTAGATGATTTGGAAACCTTAAAGGCTGAAATTTATTCTCTCTCTATTAAAAGCGGGGTTATATTACAAATCATTAATCATTTCTTCTGCATATTCCTTGACCAGGAACATGCCTTTCAATGTCCTCAATAAATGTCCTCCTCACTTGAGACTGGCCTGGACAGTTGTACCATTTCTTCATTAATGGCGTTTCTTTTTTGACATTTAAGGAGACAGCTTTTAAAAAGTAACAGACCATTATAGCAAGCTTTTTTGCTATAAACTGTAGAATCATACTTTTTTTATCATAGTTGCTCTTTACCAGTTTGACATCCAGTAAATGTATACTGTCAGTGTGCTAATCACTCTTAAAAAAACAAAAATGCAGTTGTATTCTTTTCTGGCCTACACTGGTGAAGCATCATTTCCATACTCCCTGACCGTAAAATAAAAAGTCTAAAAAAATGCAAATAAATGGAAATGCATTGCCAAAACAGAGTTAAGCATGTGGTTGGTTTCCCAACACCATAAAACTATATTGGCAAAAATGGTGCTGCGGCAGTACCCATGACTACCCCTTTAATTTTATTTATACTATTCATGCTCAAAGTACACAAAGTTATTGACTAACTCTTGCTCCACACATCTAGTAATCACATTTACTCTGAGTACTATGGCACAGTGGGAGCATGATGACTCTAACCACAGTGTTTAACAATGTCACGCATTTCCTTTTGGTAATACCTCATGATATTGGCATCACTTGGTTCAGGAAGGCCTTTACAAGGGGTATGGTTTGGTTTCACTATCATTTTTAGAAATCTCTACATTGTTGAATTGCTAAATAATGAGACCAGAAGGCTGCAAGATGAGAATACTGAGGACTACTTTTTTGATCAATGTCTATCATAGAATCTCTTGATCTCTGCGCAGACACAGGAACAAGTGCTAACATGGGTACGGATAGGGTAGGGGGCAAGTCAAGGTTACAGTTAAAAACTCCTGCTGTCACTACTGACATATTTGCTAAGACATTTTTTAATTTCTTCAAATGGATGTTTTCTCTACCATATTAATATACTCATAACTATTAATTTTATACATTTTTGCCCCATTCTCATAACACATCATTGTACTACTATTATTACATCTGAAATTATTTCTTCATTTTGTGTAAGAATTCCTCCTTAGCCATAAAATGTCCCATTTCTACCAATCAAACATTTTGTTCCACCCATGCTGTTTGTAATGGCTTCTTTGCTGCATCTGGCTTCTAGAAATAAAGAAAATCCATTTTTTATTTTTTATATCAATTCCATCACCGCCATCAAGCATTTTATATAATTTCTAAAGCTATTCAGATTTAGTTATAAAATTCCTACATCATCCTTTTTTGTAAGTGGTTTACTTTCACATCTTTTTCTCTCAAGTCTCCCACCAATTGATTTTTCACTATCTTGTTCTTTTCCTGTCTCCATTTCTCCCTCTTTACTTTCTAAAGTTGCAAATCCTCCTCCTGAGCTATTTTTTCTCTAAAAACCTCTTCATTGTTTAACCTTTCTTCAGTGTCCCATTTCCCCATACCATATTCTGTTTTGGGTCTATATTATATGCTCAGAGACTTTTTCGAACATATAATCATCAACACCTAGAGAGTGAATGTTCTAAAGAGCGAACAGCCACATCTGCAAATTTTTTCCTCAGGAACAATTCACGGGGCTATACACAAAAAGCACAGACTTCAAAACCCTAATCAAGTGGAGGGCTGTGCCCCCTACCCCCCCAAACTAAATATACCAACTCTGAGATCACTCTACATTGGTGAAAAGGGCAATTCCCAATAACAGCCAACTGAATTTTTTTCCCCCGAGGAAAAAATTTGGGGATGTGGTAGTTCGCACTTTAAGGCATTTGCTCTTTAGGTGTCAATCATTATATGTTGAAAGAAAAGTCTCTTTGAGCATGTAATACAGACCCTGGTTCAGCATCTTCTATTGTAATATTTTCTATTGTTTGTCTTCTGAGCTTTCTTCTTCATTGATTCATTCCTTTTCTAATAATGGACAATCAAACCAGAAGTGTCCAAATTCTTTGCATTTTCTACAAATCAGCTTACAGGTTTTGCTGTATGTCCCCTCTCATTACATAACCATACCTTTGTCTTGTCATAGTCTTGTACTAAATGATTTTCATTCTGACAGAAATTACACGTTTGATTTGATCCCAGTAACTAACTAATCCTCTCCTACCATTCACAATTACTGTATTTGAAATATGTTGTAATTTTCCCATCCTCGACTTCCTTTGTTACCCATACTTCCCAAGCCCCAATCCATACAATTTCTTTTATCACATATTTTTAAATGTTTTATACTTCACTACATAGTAAATGAAAAAAGTTTTAACACATGCTTGTCCATATCTGAAATCTTTTAATTGCACATTTATTTTTCAGTTGTAGTCCCATGTTGCTACTGCATTTCTTTTTTTCAGTCTCTGTCATAAATTATTATAGCAAGTTAAAGCTTTCAAATGTCACTTGACAAAACGTTTCAGCTCCCAAATTAAGTAATGCTGTGTCTTTAATGTGAAGCCTGGTGGTGAAGAAATACTATCCATAATGTCATACCTGTTTATACTGCCATTATTTTTACCACTCATCATCTCTGTGACTGTTGATAAAACTACAAATGTTTGTCTCCACTCCTTTCCTTCTTCCATTATTCCTTGACTTTCTGCATAACTACTTTATGTAACAAAAAAATCCCTGTTATAAAAGTCCGTCCTTAAAACTGGTTACTCCACCAGCCATGAATTCCTCCAATGTTTTCCTTTCACCTACTGCTCAGCCTTTTTACAACACCTCAACAACTTCCTTTTGTAATACTCTCCCTCTCATGTCCTTGCTTCGTCTTCTTTACCTCTGACTGGTTCATCAAATTTACCAGCACTTTTGTCTCTAGTTCTCTAATTTCCAACTCGTCATTTCATCTCCTTCCTTCAGTAAGTGTTCTTCTACACCTCTATCCATCTCTGTTGCACACTCCTCCATCTTTGAATTCCCAGAATTTTGCAAATTATTACTTCTTTTATCATAATTTTGGGGGGTTTTTTGCAATTATAATGTCATCTGCATATGTTAACATTACTGGAATCCTTAACCCTTCAGGTGTTATACCCAGCCTCCTTCATTTAGTAATTTATTTCACAAACTATCACATTCCTAACTAATGCAAAAAGTATCCAACTCATTGGACATCCCTGTCTTATACCATTCTTCATATGTGCCTGTTGGCTTAATCAGCCATTTACAAGTATGATTACTTTATTATTACTATACACACTGACATACATAATTTCCTAACTTTCTCAGTTATATTATATTCTTTCATTACCACCTATAAGATTTCATGTCCAGTTGTGGCAAATTACTTATTAAGGTCTCTTATCATGGTTTTCACATCTTTTCTGTTTGTAATATTATCCACAATTTCTCTAAAATTAATAATTCTTGACAACCATTCCCCTTTGTACTCTATATGTTATCATTCAGGATATTTTCCATGTTCGTTTCAAACCTCTTTTGTACAATTTTCATAAAGATGTTATTATTCAATACTATTGGCCTCCATTTTTTTAATTCTTCTCTTCCTTCTTCCATATGAATTTAAGTATTCCACTGCATAATTCTTTATACATAAAACCTTTATTTAACCATTCATTTAAAATCTTTAAAAATATTTTTTGCCAATCCCTTAATTTTATATCTTTCAAACCCTATTTCATCTGGGTCTGCTGCTTAATCTAAATTAATTCTTCCTAATACTTTATCTAGCTCATTTAAACAAAACTCATTTTCCAATGTTTTTATTCTCTTTTTCTATTAACTTTTTTACTTTCCGTGTTTTTTTCACTACCTTCTTTAAATGGATTTACAACATAGTATCAAAATACTGAATTATCGAAATTCAGTATCATGAAACTATAAAGTTGAATCCCCTAAACACCGAACATACACAAACATGAAACACAAAACCGCAAATCTACACATTCCCATCAAACACACATCACACACTATATAACACATACATACACCAGCGTACATACCTCCCAACACTTCCATACAATAAACATAACACACACGCACACAACCAAATGCATACACACATCTACCCTTAATATATGCAGGGGGGCAAGCCCCCTTGCACCCCCACACCCCCCTACTTATATATACTAACTCCAAGGTCGCACAACACTCCAAAACACACACAACCCAGCATCGCACATTCCACAGCCCCCCGCACAAACACACATCACATGCACACAAACACCAGCACTCCCAACACTGACACATTGACACTGCAAAACATCTTTCCCTAACCCACACCTCAAACTTCCCAACACACTCAAACACACACAAACCCTCCCCAGAAACAGTACACATACCTAACACGCTATCAGTACCGCGGGTTCGACATAATCCATTCGACACTTCCGGGTTTGCGGTTTTCATCTGTTCGACTTTACAGGCTTGAAATTTTAAAATTTGATATTTTAGCATTTTGAGCATGTAAAGTGAACCTCTTTAAACATATCTTGTACATATCCTATACTATTAATATTTTTCCTTAGTGTTTTCTATTTCTCCTTTTACATTTTTATTTCTGTTATTATACTACCATCTTCATTTACTAATGTAAAGTAACTCAATACTTCTGATTTTCTTTGTAAAAATATATTTGCTTATAAAACAACCCTTGTATATTTTTTCTTGATTTCTTTCATGTAATTCGTTTTCTTTGTCAAAGTACTTTCTATCATGTTCAAAATTTTCTAATTCAGCAGTCTATGTTTTTTTATTTATGCCCTGTTCTCACATATTGCCACTGTTCAAAACCCTTTTCATATTTCCTTATCCACCATTCAGACCACTTTTTATAAAATGTTCTCGTAGTAATATAATGTTTCCATAACTGTGTTACTAATCTTTCTTTCATTCCATGCTTTCTCATTTATCCTTTTTATTCGTTTGCCTATTTTTAAATATTTTTTGTTGTCTTGTATCTCTAGCCATATTGAAAGATAATCAAGAGATCCTGTTTCAATTAACTCCTTCTCCTACAACTAAACTTTCTGATACTATAAAACAATCTTTTTCAGTTCTATATATCCCATTTGTAAGTTCATTAATTTTTGCCCCAAAGTTTTACTTTACTACATCTTATAACTTCTAACATTTTTCTTATATCATTTCTTTTCTTTTTACACTTGCTTCTTAAATCACAGTTAGTCTTCTGTTGTTATAATATTCATATTTATCACTACATAGTCTAAAATCTGATGAAATAAGCTTTCCTTTCTTTCAAGTTTGTATATGTATATAATCTAATTCTGTATACTTGTTCTTTCCATTTTAACTCTACAATGGTTGATCTTCCAATTTTTGTTAACATTACATCTAATATCTTTACTGTATTTCGACAGAATACTGCATTCCAGAATCTCTCTCATTTCCTAAATTGCATTATTTTTCCTCCCATAGTTTCTCTATTTGTAAAGTTTCCTCATTTGTTAAAAAGCTTGTGTCTTCTAATATAATTACTTGTACATCACATGTATTACACCACTTCAAAATTCCTCTTCTTCTTACTATATTCTTAGTAGTATTCACATTTACAGAAAGCACTCTAAAATTTTCATTAGATTCATTGTTTCATAAGTTCATAGCTAACTAAGATAGCCATCTTAACAGGCCATTCTAAGCCTAACCAATTTTCTTCCCAAAGGTAAGAATCCAACACTGTACTTTGCTTCTGTGAGTCAGACATCTTAACCATTATACCAAGCCCCAGTCTTTAGTTGTATATGTTCTTTTTCATCGATTTTCTTTTTTGCACTTACTCTGCCCTTGCATTTTCTTTTTCTGTCTTGTACACTTTCACCAATATATTTTTTTTCCATTTTACTACCGCCTGGTTTTTCATCTTCATCACTTATTTCAGAACCTTCTTCGACCTCTATATTAAGTTTTTTCTCATCTAATTTTTCTTCTATTTCTACTACTTACAAAATTTCTTCTTTGTTTATTTTCTTCTCTTTCTTTTTGCTTACTGTTTTTATTTTTACAATACATATATGAATGCCCAATTGTGTTACATTTATAACATTTCAGTTCAATATTAATCATGTCGTCCACAAATACATAATTTTCTTTTGTCACAGTTACTTATCAAATACCCTACTTTTCCACAAAAAAAGAAAGTTTTTGGTTGTCCCTAGTATTTTACAATACCCCCTGTTCCCCCCACATTTATCATGCTTGGTGTATACATATATATATATATATATATATATATATATATATATATATATATATGGAGAGAGATATCTCTCTCTCTCTCTCTCTATATATATATATATATATATATATATAATTTTTCTGTTTCTATTTTTAACACAGTATTACAATCCCAACAACCAGTCCATAAACCCCTTTTGTCATAAACTTTTGCAATGTCCAGTATTACTTTACATAAAGCGTTCAAATGTCCTTTCAGATGTCTCTCTACTTCTGTTCGAAGTTGTACATGAATCATCTTTTTTGTTTCCCTATTAAATGCTTTTATCACATAAAGATTCCATGGGTTAGTCTTTTTTCATATTCTCTAAGAAAAATTTCCATTGATAAAGCACACTCAACTATAATGTCGCAAAATGTCTTTTGTTAATAAGAGTAAATGCTCTTACCTCATGTGCTTTTACATCCAAAGGAGCTATTAAATTGTCCCACAATTTATACCTGTGCATTTCTTTGTCATCTTTACTTTGAATCCTTACCAAGTACTTCAATTTTACATTTTCTTATGCAGCCTTTTCTGCTACTTCACTTTTGCTTCCTTTTACTTTCTCTGAATATGTTTTCTTTTCCATCTCACCACTTTTCTGCAGGATTGTCTCTCCATCTTCTTTTTGTATTTTCTCCATAATTTCCTTCCAGGAAACGTTTCCTTCATTTTCTGGATCACTCTGCACCACCAGAACCACTTTGAGTAAATCATCCTGCAACCTTTATGACTGGAGTGTTGTAATTATCCATCCATAATTTGCTGATTAATCTCCATCAAACAGGTTTCTTTTAAACATTTCCTCAGAATCCTGCACGCATTCTCTGGTCTCAATATTTGCTTTCACCTTCGTTTTTTTCATTACTCCATCTCCATCTCTCTCTCTCTCTCTCTCTGACTCCCTGTTTCTCTGGGCCACCTCTACTCCCAGAACAACAACAGGAAGTGCTCCACCAAAATAGTTTCCATTCACAACAATGAAGAGTAGGTTAAGTTCCCCAGTGCCCTGGTCAAATTTCCCATAGCCAGTATGAATACCACCATGGGACTGTCCTGAAAATAGGCCAATGGCTTAGTGGGACTAACCCAGTCAACAATGTGTAAAGTAAAAATAAAACTGCATTTGTCATTCTTGTGATTCTTTTTTTTTTTTTTTTTTTTTTTTTTTTAAATATAAGGGCTGTGCATTCGCACTTTGGTTTTTATTAGATGACCTATTCACATACTACCAGTCTGGATTTTTTAAATATTTATAAGATTTCACAACAATGCCAGTTATAATCCAAGTATATGTTATACAGTGGTCATTTAAAACTGGACTTTAGAACAAAAGTCAGTTTCATAACTACTTGATATTTCTTCATTGGCATTGACTACTTCCTATAGTTACTGGACGAACAGTTGTACAATCCTGCATGTGGGCTCAAATAAAACAATAATGTGTGTGCAAGCATTTACCTTCCTGTTCACATCAGTACATTTCCCTCGCTGTATGCATTTCCATTGCTTTATTACTGAAAAACTTAATTGCCTTACACTAAGACTTATTTGCCCAGTCTGTCAGGTCTCTTGCCCCATAATTAACTAAATAAATAAATCTTACCTTGAAAAAAATAACATGTACAAGGCACAGAAAAAAAATGCTCATCCATGCCTATGGAATAATTCTGAGATACCAGTTCCATTATGTCAGTTTCTCCATTACAAACATCCACAAGTGACACATCCACCAATGATTATACCTGAAATAAAGGAAATGTCCCTTTGCCCCTCTGTTCTCTAACCAGAGTTTCAACAAAGATGCACAAAATCCCATCTGTCTTTCCATTCATTGCCCCTAATTGAGCCTTGCATGTAATGATGTCTCATGGTACAAGGTTACATCTACTTTGTTGTGGGCACTGTTAGATGGTGTCTCCACTGCTGTCTGATCTCTAAAATAATGATTTATTTTTTTACTTTTCAGTCACACAGGGCATTCCATGTTCTTCAGTATGGACATTTTTCTCTCAGAAATTTTCAGTGGTACTAAGTGCCCCATACCAAAAGCAAAGGAAAATTGTCTTGAATGTTTTCTTCTTTTTAATAATTAAGAAAGTGTTCCTTTATAGGTTCATAGGTAGGTACTGGGCTATCTGCCCAAAGGCATATATTAGCCCAGCCACGTTGTGCGCTATTCACCACCTGTTTGGTTTGTTCCCTAGGCCCTTGATCTAGCAGCTAGTACCCTTGGGCCCCTATCTAGTAGTTGTTGGTATGATCCCTGGTGTGAACTTTCTGTTACCCATCCACTCGTCAAGGTTCCTCTTGAAGAGTGATAGTGAGGGGCTCTGTCTTATGTAGATCGGGACCTTGTTCCATAGCAAGGGAAGTCTTTGCAAAAGGAATCTATCCCTCCAGCATGTTCTATTCATTGTTGTGCTGAGGTTTATATTCCTAGAGTGTGTAGCTCGAGTAGATTTGGTTTTGCTAAGATGGAGCATGTTCAACAGTTCTGGGTTGGACATGGCTCTGTATGTTAGACAGAGATTGCCTCTGAGAAGGCGGTATGCAACAGAGAAAAGCCTTAGTTTTTTCAATCGTGCTGCATAGTGCAACTGTTTGAGGCCAGTAATCCTCCTAGTGAGGTACCTCTGTGGTCCAGCTGCTGGAGATGCCTGGCCAGGTACATTCCAATTGGTGCATTGTACTCAATAATGGGTCTGATGAGGGAAGAGTAGAGGGGCACCACTACATCCTTGGATCTTGATGTGAACCCTTTCGTGATCAGATGGGTCACATAGAAGGATTTTCTAACCACCTTGGCAACATGGTTATCAAAAGAAAGCTGACTATCTACTTGGGTCCCTAGATCCCTCATTACTACTTCAGATTTCAGGGGGTTACCGCCTATGTCGTAGTTCATGGGTACTCTGTTTTTTCCAGAGAGGATTACTACACATTTTTTAGCATTTAGCTTGAGACCATGGCTTTGACACCATGCATCAGTCTCATTAAGGCCCTTCTGGAGGATATCCATGTCAGCCGGAGACTTTATTATAGCACCCAGTTTGCAGTTGTTTGCAAACTTGGTCAGCCACAACCCTTCAGTGCTTGCCTGTACTTCTGAGAAGTATATGCCAAATAGGAGGGGCCCCAGGACAAAGCCCTGAGGCACACCACTTGTTACTGGTCTGGATTCGGGCATAGATCCCGCTACTCTTACTTTATGGGATCTGTCTGAGAACCAGTTTGCGATCCATCTTGTGACATAAGGGTTTATGCCCAGGTTGGGGAGTTTATCAATAATACCCGAATGGGGAATGGTGTCAAATGCTTTAGCAAGGTCAAGGTAAGCCGTGTGAACCTCCTTTCCCTTATCTATAGCCTGAGTAACTGTCTCAAAGAAGTCCACCAGGTTCAGGAGGCATGATCTGCCCTTGATGAAGCCGAACTGTGTAGGGTCAAGTGTTTGGAGGTTCCCAATCTCTCTCCATTTATGAGTTCCATAATGATTTGCTCCATTGCCTTACAGATCAGACTGGTCAGGCTTATTGGTCGGTAGTTCCCAGGGTTGGTTGTGGGCCCACCCTTGTGCAGTGGAACCACCGTTGCCGTGGCCATTCTATGGGCACATATCCTGTGGAGAGGCTGAGACTGAACAGGGTATTCAGATGCGGGGTTAATTCATTTTGGAGCTCGCGTATGACACAGCCCGGGACACCATCTGGTCCCATGGAAGCAGTGTTTTAGCTTTAGATAGAGCCTTATTAACCAACGTATCAGTAATAATTGGAGTTACACAATCCCCTGGAATAGTAATAAGCCCTGCAGGTGGTGGTGGTGGGGGGGTATTTGCACTGAACCTGTCAGCCAAGATGTTGGCAATGTCAGTGGGGTCAGTGTATTTTGTTCCATTTTGTACTAGCTCAGAACAGACCTGAGCATTGCCATTTAGGTTTTTGACATAACCATAGAAGGCCTTATGGTTATCCATGGCATCCTTGGCAACTTTCTTTTCAAAATTGGCTTTAGTTGACTTGATGAGGGCCCTCAATTTCTTACTAATGCTGATCAGGGATGATTTTTCTACTTGAGATTTGGCCTTTTTTTGTATAAGTCTCCTCCTTTTATTGTATAATTTGCTTATGGCCAGGGTCCACCAGACTGGTTTCTTCTTGCTTCAGGAAGGAGTCTTGGTTTTATTTGGGATAGCATGGTCCATGCAATCCTGAAGATGTATATAAAGTGCCTTGGTGTAGGATTCTGCATCCTGGATATCATTATCCTTCTGCAAGGGAATAGTGAAGCTTTCCACTTCTGATGCAAGTAGTTTGAAGTTTGCTTTGGAATGGTTTTTTACGATGGTTTCTTTGACTGGGGGAGGTGGAGAGGTGGGGATGTCCAAGGTGATCAGTTTGTGGTCTGATCTGACCAGAGAGTGAGTGATAATGGGTGTGGTACAATGGGCGCCCATATTTGTGATGACTAAATTCAATATGTTGTCCCCTCTAGTGAGAGAACATGCCAGTTGTTCAAGGGCATTTGAATTTATAAATTCTATGAACCACTGGGCATAGGAGTTAGAACTTTGGTAGTTTGCCCAGTCTATACCAGGGTAGTTGAAATCACCCAAAATTATGGTGTTGGGTAGGACTTTTATATTTTCCAATGTCACAAGGAATGCTGAGTGAGCATCTTGGGACATGGCGGGCGATCTATAACAGGCTATGACTTGAAATGTGGTTTTGCCTGCTGATAGTTGTGCATGGATGATCTCTGGGGCATCCTGCTGCACCACTAACCTGGAGATGTGGGTATCCTTGATGAATATGGATACACCTCCGCCCTTTGTACTGTGATCCGGTAACTGAGGCCGGAAGGTATGATATGAATTGTAACCTGGTAGTGCTGGGGTGCTCTCTGGAGCCTTGAAACAGGTTTCCGTCACTGCACAAACATCGATTTTCTCCATACTGAGGAGTGCCTCGAGTGCGTTCATTTTGACGATGAGACTTCTGGCATTGAGTAGCATTGACCTTAGTTTTTGATTACCTTTACACATTGTACACATTAAATATCTAGACACTAACATTAAACATCTTCCTCATGCCCTTCTTTCAATATAGTGCAGAATCACATGGCCATTTTCATTTCAGAACCACAAACGTAACTTTACTACTTATACGCTGATGACAGAAGAAAATGTACTAACGCACTAAACACACTTCTCTGTATGTTTTTCCTCTAATTGGCTTGGTGTGCAAAAATTCTGAATCCCTCTAAACTTTCACTATACTATAGATGGGTCTGTACCTCATGAGTTCTACCGTTACTTCATAGTCCTGCACCTGCTGTATGAAATTTCCTTCTGGACAGCCATGGTTTGTGTATAGTTAAGCACGTAAAAGCTTTGATTGCTAAACTATTACTTATTTTGTTCTGGTACTGAAGGACACGATACTTAACACGTTTTTTGAAGGGAGGAAGCATCTGAAGCTTATTCACTTATATTTTCTAACTCCATGGTTGCACATTCACAGAAAATGCCCCCACCTCCATACTGGTCTATATCACATAATCAAAAGATGAATTCAGCGAACGGCATTTACATCGAAACTGCCATTCAGCGAACTGTTAATAGTGAGATCGCAGTACAGTGAAGATCAGAAAATTTGCCCTTTCCTCACTGTAGTGCGATCTTGGAGTTGGTATATATAATTAGCGGGAGTGTGGGGGGTATGCCCCCCACAAGAGCGAATTCGCTGAATGGCATTTTCGATGTAAATGCCGTTCATTGATTTCATCTCATCAATTATGTGATATAGGCCCCCCCCCCCCCCCGCACACACACACACAAACTGTCTGTCTCTCTCTCTCTTTGAGTCACTGTTGGCATACTGATTAAATCTACACCAGAAGTGATTTAGAACATGAAAGGCAATCAGGAAGCCTAACATTATGAAACTGAATTTGACAAGGGTTAACCCCTCCATAAAATGTCAGCTACAGAGGGCTAATAGGGTTTGCTTTGCTATACAGACTGATATTGTCTATCAGGCACTGTAGTTTTTCTGGCACTCAGTATGTTTTGATTTTTTTTTTATTCTTTGTGTTCATTTCTGTTCATGTTTTCTGTGCTTTTGGGCCAGGTTGTAACTGGAAGGGATCTTTTGTCAAGTTCACTTAACCGATTAACACACAAAACTGCAAATAAAATTTAAACTCTACTTTTGTAGAAGTTTATAAATGAAGTTGTAAGTTTAATATCTTGGAAAACTGATGTAAAAAATATAAGTTATGTTATGAGCACCACTGAAATGTAATCATGATTGCTCATATTCTGACACAGATGACATAGTAATCTGAAATGTGAAAAAAGTAGTTTTTTTTCAACCCCATACTTATAGCTGTCACTTCAAAAGTTCTGTATTTTTGTTTTGCCAATACAAAAAAGGATGTTCCATTTGCAGTATGTAGTCATTTTTTAAAACTGCTTTTGGTAGTGAAGAAGGGCTGTATGAATAGCTTGCAAAGGTTAAGCAATTGTTTTGCGACTCTCAGTAATATGGATTTCAGTTTGCATTACTATTATTTTATCTTGCAGCCAAGAGTCAGATCACATGTGCAAAGGTATTTGGAATATGCAAGCATAGTTTAGAGCAGCCTATCAAAGTTTTAATAAGTGTGATAAAAAATTAGACTACCTTGGGAAAATCTCATACAGCTAGAGTATAGAAATTTTGCAAAGATGATGACTAGAGTTCAGTAATGAACCTCTAACTATGGAAATGCCAATCACAAACCTTGTTCACTAAAACACCATGTTGCACTGACTTACAGAACTGAAGTTTCTTTAGAACATCTCATTAGTGTGACAAATATATTTTAGAATGAGGCCCGATCATTCCTTTGACATTATGTAAAAGGTTTTACATTTATAGAGCAAAATTACCTTCCCAGCTAAACGCTGACATTTTCACCTTTTCTGTAACACATGCATTCTTTTTCCGTCTTGTCATCTTAGTTTAAATGCCAGAGTATTAGCAGCTAAAATCAACCCATGATAAATAACCTAGCCAAATCATTTTATATTCGTCTCCATTTTTAATTACTTCAATAATTTTCATATAACAAGGTTTGAACCTAGAAGTGCAAATTCAAGCATCCATAACCAAGCAGCATTCAGAAAACAGAACAAATCCAGTTTATGCATACTAAAACAATTATATCCTAATTAAATGTATAGTTTGTATCAAAGGAAACTTTTAGCACTAGTTGGCTAGAAACAGCTGCAACCTAAGAAGAATGACCAAGTTAAAACAGCAATGGGAAACCAGGAGGGGAGGACTGGGAAACTGTGGCACTTACTTAGATATTGTAGACAGTCATTGTAACTGTATAACAGCAGCAGGTGTAAAGACGCTAGAAGAAGACAGGAATGCCAAGTCGGATGAATCAAATTACAAAAGTAGGGTTAGCAACAGGGTACAGCTAAGGGATAGAGTTAATAAAGAAATAAAAGTGTAGACAGAGCAGATGAGCTGTAAGTAAAGTTCTTAGCTTCTTATTTACTGGTAATTTCAGTCATTTAATTACTGTATAATCTTGTTAGTCATTTCCTGTATGCTTTCTGTTTTCATAATTTGCTTTAATGAACAGGGACATAAAAACAAACCTTTTGATCACCTCACTTTCTTTATTATGTGTGTTGGCGAGTATATTTGTGCACACACACATGTACACACACACACACACAAAACAAAAAGGCTCATACTTGGGCTTTCATGTTAATCTGATATTAAAAATAAATAAAACAAACCATAAGTGGAACTGAGCATTGGTTGCTTTTAATGGCTGTAAATGTTCTTAGAACACAGCTATAAACCCCTTCATTTTGAAGAGAAAGAACTTCATCAGATTCCTTGGTTTATCAAAATAAATGTATTATTTTCCCCATATGGAGAATGCTCTAAATCAGCTTATGTTTTCTTAGTAGTCATGATTTATGCTTGTGACTTTTTATTGTAAACATGCAAATATATAAAATATTCATCTAAAAACAAATAGTTGGAATTTGGAAACCTTGGGCATGGCAATCCAGAGGTCTTGTAACAGGCAAAAGCGGCAATCGTGATTACCTTCATAAAGATCTGAGGGAGTCATTTTTGCTGCAGAGTTTTCTTTTAAACTGGAGGTCAGGAAACTTATGGTCTTAATTCATAATGGAATGTCTGGTCATTATCTTCCATCTGAACTGCTAGCATCTGGCATATCCTACTTCCACATACTTATATACATACACACACACACAGGTGGGTACTTCCTTATTATATTGTCCACGGTGATTACATTCCTAAGAGACCTATGATTTATTGTGGTTCTATAACACAGTACTGATAAAGATCCAAACCAGATAAACATAAAGTCCACAAGCTTAGAGAAAGAGGAGCCGATCAGAAATAATTGTTAATAAATGCAAAACTTTATTCGGATAAATAATGAAAATGAAATCAAGCGCTTTCGCCTGGGTAAATACCAACCTTTTTAAGATAAATTCATTTTAAAACTTGCAAGCTTAAATACTTCATCAATAAATTCATGTGACCAGGGTGTTGATAAAATCAATGTGCAATTAACTTTAAAAGCACTAATTCCAAATTAAAAAGAAAAATAAAAAATGTGTGCAATACATTAAATTAATAAGAATATATTCAATAAAGTGCAATTGTGCGAACCTCATATTAAACACATCATAAACAGCATAAAAAACAGCATTAAAAAACAGCATAAAAAAGTTTCTAAAAATGACTAGCAAAACGCATACGGGCTGATTTCTAGGAATGAGTTGAACCTAGCATACTCTAAAATTAATTACATGCTCACTGATCATTTGTTGCAGGGAGCCATCAATGAAAACTTTTTAATTATTTATATGTGAAGAATCCAAGAATCCCGGTAATGATTGGGATTCCTAAAACACATAAAGGTTTAACCCCACTGAGTTTTAGACCAATAGTCTATGTCACGGGTTTGGAATGGTTTAACACTATGTTAATAGCTGAATCTGATTTAGATTGCAACACCATTGGTTTATTGGTGGAGTTTATGGAAATTGTGTTAGACAACAATTTTATTTATTTCAATGGTGAGCTTTTTAAACAAAAGAAAGGTGTAGCAATGGGCACTGCTTGTGCCTCCAGTTATGCTAACATTGTTTTGTACTATTGGGAAAGTAACTTTATTTTCTCTACATGCTGGGTTCAGCATATTATTCATTATAAACGATACCTGGATGGCATTTGTTTATTATGGGATGGTACCACAGATGAGTTCATTGATTTAATGAACTACATCAACTCCACCACAAATTTTTTAACATTTACTTATAATGTTAGTAACGACTGTTTGAGTTATTTGGATGTAGCCCTTTTCAAGGATACTTTTAACTGTACTTTCCAGTCTAAAGTATATAGGAAAAGTTCTTTCTCCAACTCATACTTGCACTTTGATAGTGGTCACCCTTTCCACCAGAAAAAAAGGCATAATTAAGGGGCAATTTATACGTACTTCGGGGATGTGCAGCACTAGAGAATATTTTCAGGAGGAGGTGAACTTTTTGAAGCAGCTTTTTAAAGAAAGGGGTTATCCAATGTACTTGGTTAATCATCTAGCCCAGGAAGTTATTACCAACAGGGAGGTTATTTATCTTCCTTTACTGGGGAAAGGTACAGTACAGGATATACAAATAAAATCGTCAGAGCAGTTTGATTTTCATAACAGTTTTGTTTACACCTTTTAGGAAGATTTTTCACAGGTGGAACACTCAATTTTAAAATATTGGCCTATTCTTAAACAGCAAGAGGAGTTTACACAATTTGTCAAGGAACGTCCTTGTTTTGTTAGAAGAAGAGATACAAATCTTAAAGGTCTTTTTGAAGGAAGACTTAGGTCTATTAATAAGCGTGTTGGTTCTAGATTTGGTACTTATAAGTGTGGAGCATGCAAGCAGTGTTCACATGTAATCAACGATAGCTCCCTATACATCCCCTCTAGGAGGTATAAATTCAGGGCTGAGCATTTTTACAACTGTGGGGCAAAGGGTGTTGTTTATTTAGGTCTGTGTACCTACTGTCTCAGTTTTTATATAGGTAAAAATGAAAGAACCCTTAGAAGAAGGATATACGAGCATCTTTACGACATCTCCAAGAGGAAAGATACCAACGCCTTTTCTAAACACCTTAGCTCATGCCCTAATATGCAGATTAAATTTATGGTTTTAGAGCAGGTTTTGCAGGACAATAGAGGAGGTGATTGGGAGGCCCATCTGGAGTACAAGGAATTGTTGTGGCAGCTTAGGCTGAACGCAACAAGACCACCTGGTCTTAATGAAAGCATCAGTATTTCTAGTGTGCTGAAATTAAGAAGGGCTAAGTTATGATCTTAGATTTTTAGAGCCTGAATTTTTTAAGAGGTGATTGCATTTTTCTAGTCATTTTTAGAAAGTTTTTTATGCTGTTTTTTAATGCTGTTTTTTATGCTGTTTATGATGTGTTTAATATGAGGTTCGCACAATTGCACTTTATTGAATATATTCTTATTAACTTAATGTATTGCACACATTTTTTATTTTTCTTTTTAATTTGGAATTAGTGCTTTTGAAGTTAATTGCACATTGATTTTATCAACACCCTGGTCACATAATTTTATTAATGAAGTATTTAAGCTTGCAAGTTTTAAACTGAATTTATCTTGAAAAAGCCTGGTATTTACCCAAGCGAAAGCGCTTGATTTAATTTTTATTGTTTATCCGAATAAAGTTTCGCGTTAATTAACAATTATTTCTGATCAGCTCCTCTTTCTCTAAGCTTGTGGACTTTGTTTATTGTGGTTCTATAACCACCGAAGATGTTATCAACATGGCAATTACATTCCTACACAGAGAAAACAGATGTGTACCTGTTTTCAAAACCAAATTGAAAATATACTTTTTAGTTACTAAGATTTTGGTGTGGCAAATTTATTCCTAAATGTATTGAAGTTTATAATAGTTAGTCCACCAAAAAACAAGCAAATCTCTTATCAGTAATAAAATGCTCGAAAATCAGTTACTGCGATAAGAATAAAGTGCTGTGTCTGCTGAGCAGCACTGTGATTTTTGAAGACTAAACTATCAGAAAATGAAAGGTACAACTACAGTAGAAGAAGAGCAAACTAATTTTTCTAATTCAGAATTGTACTCATTTTACAACTTGCTTCTGGGAATTCTGGTTTTGGTATGATGGCAACTTCTGGGAGATTCCCATTCATTATATGAAGGTATTTAGAGGCCCAATGAGCTGTCTCAATTAATCTCCTCTCTCAGCATCTCCTCAACCACATTTCTCCTCAAACCACTGTGCTTTTCCCGGGGTCTCTGTACTGATTTACTGGATAACAAATGGACAGATCATTGCTGAGCAATGGAAACCCATACTACAGCACGTTCCAACCAAATGCTGACATGCTAGAAGGACAAGATGACATTGTTGATGTCCAGACATGAGAAAATGAACTTGAACCCACAGACGCTGTTGTCAGGGCCACTGTAATAAGGAAGCACCTATGGGTATACTGTTTTAAAAACAAAAGCACCTAAAGTCAACTGCAGAAACCTCAACTGTAGATGGTCAAAAACATAGAAGGTGACACAGTAAAATACATGAGCTGAGAAACGGCCTCTGTACATTCAAGCTTTTTATTTTTAAAAAATAAAGCAAACACTCAGTTTTTTGGGGGAGGGACTGCACCCATTTCAGTTTTATTTTTTTGCCTTTGTGGTCACTTTAAATTTGCTCTAAAGAGATGCCCTTTGAACATTCTCTTGTGAACCTTCAATATTTGATGAAGCATGTGTGTGTTTGTATCCTTAAATAGACAATCACTTTTCTCCATTAATAGATGTATATAAATACACAAAGAGCAAGAATCAAAATAATGGCTACTGCAAACAGTTCAAATAAAACTTAGCTGGATGAAAACACTAACTTTTATTCCAGACTCTAAAAACAGAGATAACTAAGAACTTTCATCCAAAATTCTTGGACTTCATCAGAGTTAATGGTGAAACAATTGAGATAGTTTAAAAGCCAATTGAAGGACAAAACAACCCATCAAGAACACCTTCATGAGGGGGCGTGGCTAGGATGTAGACTGGTTGGCAGCATCTTTTCCCAGCTCTGCACTCAAAAGATATTTCTGACAGGAATTTTTAAAAACTAGATATTGTAGACAAACCTATTTTGTTGAATTACTTCTACTAATATCACTAGAAGTCTACAGTGCAAAAAATTTGGCTTTAAACATTATTTTTCCCGTCAAAAACAAGAAGGAAGGTATCTGAATCTACTGAAAATGAGCTTTTCTAAGCATACCACACAGGACCAGATGATGAAAAAGGAGATACAGTCTTTATTAAATGCTATACAAGACTTGTCAGTGAAATTTGACAAAATGAATACTAAACTGGACACTTTTGAGGAGAGATCTGCAAAACAAATACAGCAACTACAAGAAATAATGACACAACAGAAGTCTCAAATAGCTGACCTAGAGAGATCCTTAAATGATACTGAGGGCAGACTCTCAGAACAAGATCTTCAGCTACATTTTTTATCACAACAAAATGCTTCATTACAAAATAAAATAGAGGATCTAGAGAATAGGTCCAGACGAAATAACCTTCGCATCTATGGGCTACCAGAGAAAACAGAGGGAGAAAACATGGTGACTTTCCTTACTAACTGGTTACCAGAAGTTTTAAAATTGCCTGAAGCTCTTTCTTATGGAATTGAAAGAGCCCACAGATCCTTAAGAGCTGCTTCATCAACCATCAAATCAAAAAATCACCCGAGATCAATAATAGTAAAGTTTTTTTCATCACAGGACAAGGAACTTATTTTAAAAACAGCATGGTCAACTTCTCCAGTTAAATACAAAGACAACATAATCAGATCTGATAATGATTATTCTGCTGGAGTTATAACTGCAAGAAAAGAATGTCTCCCTCTGATAAAGGAATTGAAAAAAAGGCAACTTAAAGTCCACTTGCTGTTCCCTGCAAGAATAAAAATATTTTTTACTGAAGGTTCTAAAACTTTTGACACTCTGCAAGCAACAGTTTCTTATCTTTCAGCTAATAAAACATTGGATAATGTGGAAGAAATGGATTTCTCCCAATTTGGGGTTAAGCGTCACTTAGAAATAAATGAATGGAGCACTGCTGAACAGAAGAAAAAAACAATAAAAGACATATGAAAAACACAAACATTATTGTCTTCTATTTGCTCTGTAAGGCAAAAAAGTTATTTGAAAGCATTCATGCTTTACACATGTATCAGTCTTTGAAGCAATATAAATTCAAGATAAGCAGGACATTTTATAACTAAAGGGGTTGGGAGGATGGCCTAATGGTTAAGGTGTTTGCCTTACAAACACAAGATGCAGGGTTCGAGTCTCACAAGGGATAATTGGCTAGGCTTAAAATGGCTCACAAGGGCAGTTAGCTTAGTACTAACCTATGAACCTATGAAACAACCCTAAAGAAAGCAAGGTAACATATCTTTCTCTATTACAGTGTAAATACTTAGTCATGATTTTTCTAACTCTAAATGATATTTAGATAGTTCATTTATAAATTACCTGCCTTTTACTGCTAGTATAGAATATGATGTATTTACACTGACATATTAATGTGGTGTGTTTAAATGAGCATGATTCCTTTTTATATTATTTACACTAAGCTGCATGAAATACCTAAACTGATGTATTTAATTCACATAATAATATATAAAAACTGATAGTAATAACTGTCAAAAAGTGCCTTGAAAAGTAATTATATATTCTTTGATGCTAAAAGTGCCTTTTTGACTAACAAACGATTGTTTGGCTTGTATATCTGCCCTTAATGTTAAGAAAACTAATAGAAGTTTAATGAGCTGGTGTTCAGTTTAAAAAAGCCCTAAAAACTTCGCTTACTTTGTTTTTTGTCTTCCCGCCATGGTCATGAGCTGGGAACTTTTATTTTACCACCCCTGAATGAAGGTTCTTCAGTTAGAATCTATTACAGTGTGTTAAACCTTCTAACAGCACAAAATGAAAGTAAACGGTCATGAGTGATGTCAGCACTAAAACAAGACAGTATGGGTGTGGTGTCAGCTCCTAAGCTACTTAAAGTAACCAGCACACTATTTATGAGTTGGCAAAGTGCTTTTACAGTTTAACAAATATTAAAAGTACACTGAAGTACCTAATGAATTTAGAAGGTATCAACACATACATGACATTTTATTATATTGTAATATTTATTAATTTTGAATTGTACACAAACAGCACACAAAGCTTAAAAAGTAGTATATCACTTGGAAGAAACTGTATGAATAGTTAACACATACAGACTTTACTACAATATTTTCTGATAAGATCACCCACGTAAATTACTATAATTTAACTTAATTTTATAAAAATTTAATATATTTACATCCTTGACTGGAACTATATAACATATTTGTAAACACACTGCAGCTAGTGTACTCAACCTTAAGGATAGTAAGTCAAGTAAGGTTCATGAATGTAGCTATGTGTTATTAGGCATTTTAAGGGTAAAAAGGAGTTGCTGTTTAATTATCAAGATAGTCTGTAAATATTAAATTGTTCAAGTAGCACAATCATTAAGCAGTAATGAGCAAGAAAAAAATCTCAGACTTGCATATATTGTTTTATATATATATATATATATATATAGAGAGAGAGAGAGAGAGGAAAGAACTGCTGAATTATAAGTATGCTTTTACTAAAGGCAAGTTAAATTAATATTGAACATCTTCACTGAAAATGAATGGTTGTGTAGACACACAGTAACTCCCATTATATAACCAGGGCTAAAGAGATTGTCTTGTATGTCTAAATTGATCAGCCTTGAACCTTAGATTGCAAATAGACATGCAGCGTACTTTTACTTATAATACTGAATATATATTATATAACATCACAAACGCTAAAGCCATTGTCAGCTACATCTCATATCAATCGGCATTAAAATATGAATTGAATAGCATAGGCATTTACTAACATATTGCTGTTGGTACCTGATATGCATATAAGTAACAGGTCTAATTTCTGTCTATGAAAGTAAATACCAGGCTGTGTGCATTTGTTAATTATGAAACAAGAGTGTGCTATCTATTCTTTTAAATATCCTATAGGTATGTACTTGTTAGAGACACACATGCTGCAAAGCTGCTATTTATTGCATATTCATTGGTATATTTCTGACTGCAGTGTTATAAATATATGGTGTGGACCACTTGAGTTGTGAATGTCTCTATATTGGGCATGTTCTCTGTTTGAACGTTGTATATTATCTATAATATGATATTAAGTACCCTCACTAAATTCAAAGAAGCCACAATAGAAACAAATATTTATTAAAAATAGAGAATAGAAGGATGAAGAGAAAAATGAAGGAAAATGGTTGATGGTCATATAAGATTACCTTTTCCTGTGTGTAGAAGAGTTGACAGTAATAAGTACCAAACAATTGTGTTATAGCATATTTAAAGCCTACTTTGCTTCTCATATTTTCCAACCTTACAGTTATAACACTGCAGATAAATCCTGTAATATCATAAGGAGTATGAGTTTCTATTTGACATATGACATATGTGGTAAACTAGCGATGAAATATGCCAGTGGCACTAATAAATATATAGGAATTGCTAAGAAATATAGTCTTAAACTATATAATACCAATGCCAAAAACAAATTAGTAGCATTCATACCACTAAAATATGACTTTTTGAATTAAAAGAAAACTATAAGATTACTGATAAATGACAATACAAATGTAACTTTATATTCATTGTTACGGATACTTTCTGATTTAATCAACTTGTGGCATGGTTAACTGATGCATATAATGCTTAACATTTTTTTTTTATGTATGTATGCATATATGTGTGTATGTATGTGTGTATATGTGTATGTATGTATGTATATATATATATATATGTATGTATGTGTGTATATATATATATATATATATATATATATATATAGGTAGACCATTACAATAAATTTGATACCTATGAATGCCACTCGCACTATAAGGGAGATAGACAGCAAGCATATTATTTTTAAGATGCATAACTGTTATTGCTACACAAAAGATATATTAAAATAAAAGATTTTCCTTTACAATTTAAACAAAACCAAATAGTTAAGTATTAAATCTATGTATAGTTGTGTTGCCTTAGTG
The DNA here is from genome assembly GCF_019279795.1 of Protopterus annectens. Lineage (NCBI taxonomy): Eukaryota > Metazoa > Chordata > Ceratodontiformes > Protopteridae > Protopterus > Protopterus annectens. The sequence continues at coordinate 187,685,149 of NC_056749.1, forward strand.
TTTTATAAAATATTAAAAATAGATAGACTATATTTAAGAGATCTGTAAAGACAAATACATGTATACTTAAAAGATATATAAGATACTTTTCATTATAAAACTACCATATGGCAGGGCTGGGGGAGGATGCTGAAATGCAGACTTAGAGAGATCGCTTGAATGATTAGATCATTCAAGGATGAGATGTTTTTTTCTCATGGAGGGGTTTGGTGGTTGTTTATCATATATTGTTCTCAGTTATGATCTTGTAATTTACTTTTATTGGACGTCTATAATCTATTGTAATACTGTTGGAAGAAGAAAGAACAAGTCATTCTCTTCATGTACACACATCTACACATTGTTATGAGTATATGAATATGGATAAAAGCAAAGCTAATATAAATCCAATTGCAAAATGTATATCTCTTACTGTAAATGGTTTAAATAATAGCTGCAAAAGGGGAAGTCTTTATAGATATTTAAAGCTATGTGAAGCGCAACTAGTATTTTTACAGAAAACACACCTTACACAGGAAGACATAAATAAAATAAACAATAATAATTATACAATACTAGTAAGTTCCACCTATAATCAGAAGCGAAGGGGAGTAGCAATTTTGTGGAAAAAAACTACTTTAATGCCTAAAATCATAAACTTGTTCCATGACAACTCAGGAATGTTTTGTCTAGTGACAATATCTATCAATGAAATTTTATATACATTAGTGAATATTTATTGGATACCAGGACTAGGTGTTAGAGTGACCAAACAACACTTAGAAGACATTGTACAATATAGCAAAGGCAATTTAATCATAGCTGGAGATTTGAATTGCATTATAAAAGAAACTGACACAAATACTAAAACTACACGTAAGAGATCACCTTTAACAAAGTTGTTATCTGAGTTTGTTGAAACTTTTAATATAGTTGACATAAATGAGTATGCTATCCCAGATTCACTATTCTTTACACATTTTCCCATAGGCATAATACATACTCTAGAATAGATAGAGTGTACATAGCAAAGGATTTAACCTCTAAATTAAATAAAGTCAAGACAATTTCATGTCCATTTTCGGACCATAACATTTGAGATAGACTTATGTTTCAAGAGAAGGATATTAGTAACAAGAATACCATCTTACATAACAAATCTCAAAGATTTTAAGGAATTTTATATTAGAGATACAAACATTCCTAGATATCAATCTTACAAAAGATGTATCTGAAATATATATATGGGATGCATTGAAAGCATACCTATATGGAAGAGCGATGGGATGGTATAAAAATAAACAAAAACAGTGGAATAAGGAATTAATGGAATTACAGTCAAAAGTAAATAATTTAAAGCTTGATATTCAAAATGGAAAACACCAACTTAATAAAAGAACTAGAAGATACTAATAAAAAATACTCAGAGACGCTACACCACAAAACAATGATCAACTTAGAAAAAATTAAACTATGATACTATTCAATGAACCCTAAAAACCAACGAAGAATAGCAAATAGGACTAAAAAGATTATTAAAACAAAACAAATCAAATCAAGGAAATACATAATCTAGAAACCAAAAAGAAAGTGATTTAGAAGGAATACTAGAAGCTTTTAGGCTATTTTTTCATAAACTTAATAATCAAAATGAGAAAACGGAAACACATTCAGTATTAGAAGCTTTTCTCAAAAACAATGTTAAAGTTAGGTTATTAGAGGAGCAGGTACAACTAATAGATAAACAAATAACAATGACAGAACTTAAAGCTGAAGTAAATAAGTTAAAATTAAATAAAGCTCCAGGTATATATATCACCCCAGAAATGTTTAAATTACTATCAAATGAGGCTTTGCTGTTATTGAATGTCTTTACATCAGTTAAAAATGGTAAAGACATTCCTCCTTCTTGGAAGTACATATTAATATCACCAATTCTGAAACAAAATAAAGATCCCAGTGAATGTTCATCATACAGACCCATTTCACTTCTTAATATAGATTATAAATTTTTTATGGCAATACATGCTGCTCAAATAAAACAATTACTACAACTTTTGATAGAGGAGGATCAAACCGGTTTTATAAAAGATAGGAACACTTATGACAACATTAAAAGAATTCTTTCCTTAATTGATTATATAAATGTCACAAAAAACAAAATGAATGTTATTAGCTTAGACATAAATAGCGCATTTGATTCAGTGAACTGGGATTATCTGTGGTTAGTTTTAGAAGAATATGGCTTCTCAAACAACTTCACTTTTGTTAATAAAATCATTATATGAAAAATCATTGGCTTATATAAAACTGGGATCTTGTCTGTCTAAATCTATTAAAATAACTAAGGACACAAAACAAGGCTGCCCTCTTTCTCCATTATTGTTTGCGCTAGTCATTGAATCCTTAGCAAATAATATACGTATGGATAAAAATATTGAAGGAATACAACTAGACAACAGCCTAGAGCTTAAAATTCAACTTGATATTTTAATTACCTTAAAAAATAATAATAGCTGTTTAAAAGCATTATGGGACTCAATTCAAAACTTTCAAAACTTTTCAAGTCTTAAATTTAATGAGAACAAAACAAATGTATTGCTTATAAATGCTAATAAAAAAGATCTAAATAAAAAATACCATAAATATATCTCTACCGATAATATAATTAAATACTTGGGAATTATAATAACTAACAACCTAGATACTACAATTGAAACAAATTATAAAGAGACCTTAAATAATATTAAAAATCTAATACAAACATGGAATAAATTCCTAGAATCACAAGGATGTAGTAAAACGATTAAAACCAAAAAGGAACGTAGTTCAACCACCAAGTTTATTCGAAACAAACCGCACAACTGGCTCACCAATGACCTAGGTTTCGTCAAGAACAATGACTTCCTCAGATTGGCATAGCCGTTTATAAAGTGCATTCAATTAACAGATAATTAAAATCCACAATGAATTAATTAAAACAATTAATTAACACATTCAACATATATACTCTAACGTGTAGGTCAGTCTAGTACATAAAATATAATGTATTTAAAACTATCATACTGTAATAAACCCCTCTATATAAATAAACATAAAACAGTACTAATTGTGAAACAATATAAGTTAAACCAATTTAATACTGGCCACAAGTATATAAATTATGTATATGCAGGCCTATTATGTATATAAATATGAAAATTAAAGTTAAAAATATAACCATTAATTTATGTATATTCATTTAATATGAAGGTTGTAATATAATACCAATAATAAATATAGCTGATAATACTAAAATAATGTGTTATATGTAAAACTATAAGTCACAGTAATGAATATGGATGTAATAAAGGATGTCAGCCCTCAATATGTCTAAGCCTAAGGCAAGGTTTAATTGATATAAATTCATTAATTCCCGGATAATTGTGAGCATTTAAACGTAATTGCCATCTAAGTTCGCACATATCCAGGTGGTATTGTGTAATCCTACCTTGTGGGTCAATGTTAAGTTGCTGGATAATACAAAACTTAAATTTATGACTTTCATATTCAATCACATGTCTTGCTAATGCATTAATAGATTTTTTGTGTTTTATGTCCAAAAGATGCTCCTTAATTCTATCTCTAAATTTTCTGCAGGTTTTCCCCACATAGAAAACCCTGCACTCTTGACACTTCGCAAGATAGACCACATTCCTAGTGTGACAATCATAATGTCCTGAAATGTTAATGTTACAAGAATTGACTAATAACCTCTCACCTGTGGTGTAAATATGACAACAGGTAGAACATCTACCACACTTAAAATTACCCTTTACCCTGTTGGTAAAGTGTTCTTGTACATAGGAACTCCTTTCAAAAATATCCTTGAATTTGTAAACAAATTTAAGTTTGTTACTGAAAATCCTACTAAATTCATGGTTATTTTGGAAAACCTCCCAATTATTTAAAATATACCTCTGGATGACTTCTATGTCCTTATTGTAGGTAACAATAAATAAAATAGACTCATTAATCAAATTCACTGTCGTCTCCCCATTACAGTTATATCCAAACTTATCGGTTTCTGACAATAAAAATGCTTGCATGACACCATTATTCCTTTTAGCTAAAACCTCTTCCCTAACTTCCATACATAACTTTTCTGAATATCCTCTATTTAGGAATAGTGTTATTATAAAATCCAATTCACTAACCAAGTCCGTTATCCTACTAATCATACGTACAGCCCTAACCATCTGCCCTTTAATAATGGCCTTCTTTTGATGGCTAGGGTGACTACTGTCATTATGCAAGTACGAATTAGAAAATGTAGGTTTCCTGTATATATTGGAATGAATAACACCTTCTGAAATGTCATAATCCAAAGTGATATCTAAATAGTGGATTTGCCTATCATTAAAGTCATGTGTAAACTGTAAAAACCACACTGTATTATTAATATACTGTAAAAAGGCGTCCAGCATTAAATGATCACCTACCCAGACTATAAAAATGTCATCCAGGAAACGTAAGTACAATTTAATGTATGATTTAAACTCACTGTTCAGAACATACTATTCCTAAATAGAGGATATTCAGAAAAGTTATGTATGGAAGTTAGGGAAGAGGTTTTAGCTAAAAGGAATAATGGTGTCATGCAAGCAATTTTATTGTCAGAAACCGATAAGTTTGGATATAACTGTAATGGGGAGATGACAGTGAATTTGATTAATGAGTCTATTTTATTTATTGTTACCTACAATAAGGACATAGAAGTCATACAGAGGTATATTTTAAATAATTGGGAGGTTTTCCAAAATAACCATGAATTTAGTAGGATTTTCAGTAACAAACTTAAATTTGTTTACAAAAAGGACAGGTCATTCAAGGATATTTTTGAAAGGAGTTCCTATGTACAAGAACACTTTACCAACAGGGTAAAGGGTAATTTTAAGTGTGGTAGATGTTCTACCTGTTGTCATATTTACACCACAGGTGAGAGGTTATTAGTCAATTCTTGTAACAGTAACATTTCAGGACATTATGATTGTCACACTAGGAATGTGGTCTATCTTGCGAAGTGTCAAGAGTGCAGGGTTTTCTATGTGGGGAAAACCTGCAGAAAATTTAGAGATAGAATTAAGGAGCATCTTTTGGACATAAAACACAAAAAATCTATTAATGCATTAGCAAGACATGTGATTGAATATGAAAGTCATAAATTTAAGTTTTGTATTATCCAGCAACTTAACATTGACCCACAAGGTAGGATTACACAATACCACCTGGATATGTGCGAACTTAGATGGCAATTATGTTTAAATGCTCACAATTATCCGGGAATTAATTAATTTATATCAATTAAACCTTGCCTTAGGCTTAGACATATTGAGGGCTGACATCCTTTATTACATCCATATTCATTACTGTGACATATAGTTTTACATATAACACATTATTTTAGTATTATCAGCTATATTTATTATTGGTATTATATTACAACCTTCATATTAAATGAATATACATAAATTAATGGTTATATTTTTAACTTTAATTTTCATATTTATATACATAATAGGCCTGCATATACATAATTTATATACTTGTGGCCAGTATTAAATTGGTTTAACTTATATTGTTTCACAATTAGTACTGTTTTTATGTTTATTTATATAGAGGGGTTTATTACAGTATGATAGTTTTAAATACATTATATTTTATGTACTAGACTGACCTACACGTTAGAGTATATATGTTGAATGTGTTAATTAATTGTTTTAATTAATTCATTGTGGATTTTAATTATCTGTTAATTGAATGCACTTTATAAACGGCTATGCCAATCTGAGGAAGTCATTGTTCTTGACGAAACCTAGGTCATTGGTGAGCCAGTTGTGCGGTTTGTTTCGAATAAACTTGGTGGTTGAACTACGTTCCTTTTTGGTTTTAATGGAATAAATTCCTCTTTTCAATGGGAGAAAGGCTTTATATAATTAAAATGATCATATTTCCAAAAATTCTTTGTCCTACAAGCTTGTTCTTTGCCACCAGCTAAATCACAGCTAAAACAATTAAATGATTTAATGGTAAGATTCCTATGGTATCCAAAAAACCAAGGATAGCTATGAAGTATCATCTAGATGATTGGGATATAGGTGGCATAGGTTTATCAGACATAGAAATATATTTGCATTCATCCATTATTAATACAATATCATTATGGCTAAATACAAAATATACATCAAAATGGAAGCTAGTTCATGAGAGAATCTGGTTAAAATCAGGATTTGTAGTAGCAAATAAGTATACAGATTTCGTACCAAACAGTTTTCTATGGCTGATGAAGGAATATATGATGATACATAAGAATAAAAATATAAGTTCCAAATACATTACTTATACATTAAAAATGTTCCAAAATCTTATTAATAGCAATCCTGATATTAAAGCATGGTAATTTCTTTTATATCCAGTAGCGTACACACAAGGTAATATAATAACATTTAATATGGAAGTAGTCAACATGTTTAAAGAAAAGGGATTAATATATTGGCATCAATTGCTAAACTCTGGAAAACCTCTGACAATAGACCAGATTAAACAGAAATTAAATATGGAAGATAGTTCGTGGTTACATGTACAAGAATTAAGACAGTATATATTAAGCAAACAAGAAACAATGCAACCATCAATAAGACAAAATGTTCCTAACCTTATAGAACATATAATATTACTAACGAATCAACCCATTACTGGAAAGGGATACTGATCTATTTATAAAACAAACAAAAAAAAATGCATAATAATGACAGAATATGGAATTATTATAGATCAGTTAATGGAGATGTGCCAAATGACAGAGATAAAAAACTAATTCTTCTCTCTCCAAAGCAGACATCACTTTCATTACATTGGAGACTTTTTACATGGCAATTCATACACAGATCTTATGTAACCCTCTCATAAAATGGAACTTATGTTTAAGAAAAATATTGGCTGCTGGAGATGTGATTTATCAATAAAAGCAGACTGGCAACATATGTTCTACGAATACCATTTGATTAAACCATACTGGGATAAAATAAATTATTTTCTGCAAATGGTATTAGATGATAAATTCCAGATTTCCAAATCTATTATTTTGTTTAATGCACCTGAACCCGACTGTGTGCCAAGAACAAAATATGTAATCTTATGGACTCTCCTAGCTATTGCAAGGAAGAACATTACATCAGACTGGAAATCCAAAGCTTCTCCAACTGTTAAGCAATTCATGAATATGGTGTCAGCAGTATCGCAATTGGAAATGAACACTATTAAAGGAACAACTGAAAGAACTACATCATTATACGTAGCATGGCAAAAAGTAACTGAAATACTGGAGAATAATGACTGCAGCAGATTATAATCAGGAAACAATTGTATAGAAAGTCAATTATATGTCAACAATAGACACCCTTGTAAATACTTTATTTTGGTTTTAATGTTTGATATCTGTTTAGAGGTTTTAGCCTGCCTTTTTAAATAATTTGTAAATACTTCATTGTCATAAATAACCTGCATTCATGTTTTTGGACATGAATAAAAATATTTACAAAAAAAAAAAAAGAACACCTTCACAAGAATAAGAACACTTTGGATGCAGATTAAAAGGAAAACTCACCCTGAGAATTGAGTGAATAAAACATTGTCACACTGCCTACATGAGAGCTACAAGAATCTTAAAAATGATCAACATGTAAATAGAAACAATCACTACTTGCAAATGTGATAATATTACAGAACATTTGCTCTTGCCTTCATGACACTCATAATAGATGCATTATCATTCAGACAGGGGGGCCATGGCAGTCGGGGTCTATGTTAAATAAACGAATGCTTAAAATGTCAAGTACAACATACTCGAACACTTTTAAGCAAACATTTATTTAATCGACAGCCCAGAATGTCAGAAAATGGAGTTCTGAAATATTTTGGTTGTCCAGCACTGACATTTGTGATGTATTAAGTCATGTAAGATACTGCTAGCGGCACCACATGGTGCAGAAAGGGAGAATTTCCCTTTTCTGCACTGAAGTGTGGTCTCTGAGTTGGTATATATAAGTATTGGTGGTGTGGGGGGTGCAGGGGGGCTTTCCCCCCTGCTTGCAATGTTACAGTATGTTTTTCTAGTTGTTTTGTTACGATGTATTGGAAGTTGCTGTTAGTCTATTTAATGTTCTGTAGCACTCGGTGGGGTAGGTGGCCAAACAAAACATTTTGAGATTTTATTTTCCGATATTCTGGGCTGTCAGTTAAACATTCACTTAAAAGTGTTTAGAGTATTTTGTACTCTACATTTTAAGCATTCCTTTATTCAACATAGACCCGGCAGTCAGCCTTAACTGCCAACATAATTCTTTGTATTCTAATACTGTATTTGTCTCCCCCCATGTCCCTTATGTTCACCTTATCAATAATGAAAAAAACAAACTTCTTAAAAAGAACCACATTGTCCTGAGTGTCTACTTAGTGGGCTTATTCTTCATATCATAAATGTGTTCTCTAAATTCTCTCCTTCAGTTTTCTGTTAGTTTCGCCCACGTAAAATGCTTCACGTGCTATGCAGCATGCATGATTAAACCATCCCAGTGGTGCTTCAGCCACACCTTCCTGGTCTGCTTAGGGTGAGTTCAAAGCCCTTCACTGATGCATGGTCCCACATCTATGAATCTACATTGTTTGCAAGATCCACAAGCAAACATGCAGTTATTGCCTGTGTAAGTACTTTACCTTTGTTGAGTTCCTTCCAAAAGATTCTCTAAATTATTCCTCCTCCTAAAAACAATACTAGGTTGGTCTCCCAAACTTCCCTTTATAAATCTGAACCTAGTTCGACTTTAAAACCATTTCAGCTCTGGCTTGAAACTGACCACTTTGTTTAAATGAAGTATGAAAACCTTTAACAGTAATTGCAACTGCATTTCTTTCATATCCAAAAGCAATTCCACATCGCCATTTCTTTCATCTATATTCATGTTTTCCAATATAAGTAAAACGTGAACTTTCTAAACTTACTACATTTAACTGAATGTGTTTATAATGCGACATCTGCATTGCAGTGCTGATAACATAAACATGATTCTAGATTCTTTGTACCACCTTATATTATGGTCTTCCTACAAAGGAATTGTACAATTCATAACTTGACTTTCAGACCACACTGCATGAAACACACATGAAATGTCCTTCATACCAAATGACTTCTCTAATACAGGCGGGTTGATCTAACCACATGGAAGTGTCCATTCTTCATATAACTGGTGACTACTTGAATTTTTTTATTCTTTAGTAACTTATAATTGTAATTCATTTAGTGGTAAACTCTGCAATCTTCCTAATGCTGTAAAACCTGCTGCATTTCATTTAAAATCTGTAACCATGAGAGATTTAGGATGTGTTGCATTTGTTACTGGGTATGTAATGTTTACTGCTCTCTTAACCACGTGTTGTAACCAAAATATATGTGCACAAACTGGCTACTAATAAGCAAGTCAGTGTGAAAACACACTCACAACTGTAATAAACTTTTCTGTCGCTTCTCTCCTTCACTTTACAGGTAGTTTGTATTATTGCTCAACCCCTCTGAGGTCTTCACAGATAGTTTTCCACTGCTTGCCTCTCTGGTTTGGTTGGTATCTGCCCACTCCGTGTGAACTATAGGCTCAGCCTGCTCCTCTCCCTGCCCCCATTCCTTCCCACCCCCAGTGGTCCTACCTTTATACTTTCCTAACTCCTCTCACACCCACTTTCATCCAATCAACCCCCCCAACATTCTAATCCTTTCAAATTTCCTAACCTCTCCCTTACTCAAAACACACTATATGCCCCACCTCCAGTAATCACTAAGAAGTGTCCTTCTCCCACCCACTTATTTCTGCTCTCCAGATATTCTCCCCAACTCTTAATATTCTCACTGCCCGCACTCCTACTTCAGCCTACTAAACTCTACCACCCCTTCTCACATTTACTTCTACACATCTCATATTCTACATCATGCCCCATCTCCCCACCTGTTTCCTCATGTCAGCCTTCCTCATATCCCTCCTTAGCCCCACTATACCTTACTATCCTCCCTGGCTCCACACACTCTTCACCACTACATATAACTTCTTCCTGTCAAACAATCACCCCTCATTCCTTCTCCTCCATATCGCATGAACTATACCCTCAAAGTACAACTCTCTTCTATAAATTTAAGCTCCCTCCTGTACCTATCTCTGCTAACCTACTTCACTGACAATAGTAGACTTTTCCTCAACTACACTCCTAACTTACCCTCCCCATTGAACCTGATCACCCATCTTTTACATCTAGTCTCTCTCTCTCTGGTGACATCCATCCCAATCCTGGTCCCACTGTCTCCACCAACATCTACTCCTCTACATCACCAAAGTCATCCTTCCCCAAAACCATCCACCTAGCTACAATCAATACCCAAAGTATTTGTAATAAAATACCCAAATTACATGCCTGGCTGTCACATAACAATCTTGACATATTAACTGTCTGAGATACCTGGCTCAAACCTCGTATCAAAGATACTGAAATTCTTCCCCCTGGTTACCAAATCATTCGGAATGACACGCTTAACAAGAAAGGAGGGGTAGCCATAATTTACTCCTCTTCTCTAACTGTCATTCCATACACTAACCCCATTCCTAAATTCGATCCTGCTGAACTATCCCTAGCCTTCCTAAAAATCAACAAACATAAATCTTTATGTATAGCTGCCATCTACATTCCCCTTTGTGATAACATGCCCATCCTTGAAGACATTCATAGGTAGATACTAGGCTATTGGCCCTAGGGCCTATATAAGCCTAGCTACATGTTAGCCTGGCTTTTGCCACCCAAGAAAATTCTCTCATGGTTCTCTTCCAACATCAAAAAGGAAACCTTCATCCTTGGTGATGTAAACACCACCATCTCCTCACAATCTCTGAGCCAATCTCATTAACTTCTCCCAGCTAATAAACTACTCTACCAGACCCAGTAAAGATGGCTCCTCTGGCACTACACTAGACTGGATCTTAGCAACTCATCCCAACCTAGTTTCAAACAATGGAATTTATACCTGATCCCCTTAGTGACCACCTATAAGACTATGCCCATCAACATCAATGCAACATCAAGACATTTAAACTCTTAATCTCACAAACTTCAATCCACAGACATTCTCTGACTCTGCCTCTGGACAATGCAACTAATTACTTAAACAAAACCTTCCTAGACTTACTAAATAGCCTAGCCCCACTTAGAACAAAAAGAATTAAAGCAAAAAGCATTCCCTGGCTGTCTAATGTAACAAAAAAAGAATGCATCTCAGAGACAAATGTTGGAAGCAATACCAGAAAAACAAGTTAACAAACTCTCTAATTGAATTCCAACAACTTCGCAATTCTGTGAAGAAACTAATAACTAAAGACCTTAAAACTTATTACTCCAAACTCCAATCAGTACCTAACTCTAACCTGAAAAAGTTGTGGAATTAGATTTCCTCCCTTCTAAACCCTGGTAGAAAAGACAATCCATGCCCTAACCCAAACTCTCCAGACAATGAAATTGCATCTAATTTCAATACCCTTTTTGTTGACTGCATAGCCAAACTAAACACAAACTTTCCCATCTTCTCTCCCTCTCTGTCATCCATCCACTGCGTTTCCCTCTAACACTCCACCTTTCAGTTCTAACCTATCCTCACCAGCAGCATAAAAAACTCCTCCTTAAACTAAAGCCTTGCTTCTACGCACCTGGTAATCTGCCTCCATCCTTCCTTAAGATGGCTGCAGACAGCATTGCCCTCCCCATTTCCATTCTTGTCAAAAGGTCCATCCAGGAAGCCTATGTCCCCTCACTCTGGTAGAAAGCTTTTGTCACCCCTGTCCACAAAGCTGGCAATAATACAGATACGACTAACTTCTGTCCTATAGCTATTCTCTCACCTCTTTCTAAAATCCTCAAAAGTGCATTCATCACTAACTCTTGCCTTACCTAACACACAATCATTATCTTATCGCAACACAACATGGTTTCAGGCCTGGCCACAGCACTACCACTGCTCTTCTGTCCTTCCTTGACACCATTAATCATGTTCGCCACTCTGGGAAAATCATATCCACCCTTTCCTTAGATCTCTTCAAAGCCTTTGACACTGAATCATATCCTCTATTCTTATCTCAACTTTCCTCCCTCAATTTCTCTCCATCATCCATAGCCTGGTTTACAAGCTATCTCTCCAATAGATAAGCTGTTAAATGGAAAAATTCCACTTCATCCTTTCTCAACAATCCCTCCAGCATCCCCAAGAATCTATTCTCAGCACCTTATTTTTAAGTATTTTCATTAACTTTCACAAATCCATATATAATGCTACATTGATACACTATACTGATGATTCCACAATCAATAAAACCAAGTCAACAGTTCCAAGTACATTCCAAGTTTAATAAAATAAAGTAAAACTTTTAACCCTAGTTTACATCCAGTGTTGAGACTATTTGAAGAAATGTGTGTGCTTGACTTTAGGCATTTATTAAAACAAAAACTAACATTGGAAAATGGTAACTTAGATGTAACACAAAAGAAAAGTTGGATGATTTAAGTAGAGGTGACCTCCATTTTATGCAGCGCGATAAGGGCAGAGGTTTAGTTGTGACGAATGCAATTGATTATAATCAACTGATGCTACAGGTTTTATATGAGGATGTATATGTGGAAGCCTCATTGAATGAGATTGATATTTCTTATTCAAGAATAGATTACCTTTTGGAAGGCATGTTGACACAGGACCAAATAACTAATGAAGCTGTATTTGGAAAACCCTGAGGTGGCAACAATATTTGGAACACCAAAAATACACCAGGAGTAAAATAATCCTCCATTACGTCCTATAGTGGATGCAGGTTGTTCAAAGACATATTTTGTAGCTAAATATGTTGGTACACAGTTGAAGGAAAAAATATTTAGCTTAAATTATGTTGTGATTCATGGGATTTTTTTTAACAAAAGTTAATGTGGGGGCATCTATGATGGGAATTGATGATTTAGTATTCATCATGGTAGATGTCAAAAATTTATTTACATGCATCCCACAGCAACTAGGAATTGAATGATTTACGGAATTTTTTACTGATTTAGTCCCAGACTTTACCTGTGATTAGGTCCTTTGTCTTACTAACACTCTCCTTCACCTTTTGTTGTCTTAACCTATTTGCTAGCATTTTCTTCAATTTGAGTCAATTTCAGTCAATTGCCAAAAGTCATTGCTCAATAGCCACTCTGTATTACTTATTGTGGATACTATACTTTTGACATTTATATTTGTTTACTGAGGTACTGCACTGTTCAGTACTGAACAATTTTAGGCTCAACACAGGTGAAATTTAAACATTTCACAAAACACACTTCCCAAGCAGTGCAACAAAAATCGGTAAAACCACATCATAACCAAAAGCTGTCAGGGTTCAAGTTTCATTTAACATTTTTATGCCCAAAATTATAACTGGAGCTACATCAGAAAAACAAAGCAAATCCATTTACATCGTATACATACATAGATAAACTGTATACAGTAGTGTTCATTCAAATACGTTCAACATTAAGAACACTATATTCTAATATACAAGCACTATCTTCTAATGTAATATATGTAAGCATTATGTGATAACATTCATTCAAATACGTACAACCTTTAAAACGCCAGCTATTAATTTAATAATGTAAAACAAAATTTCCAAGGTACTATTTAGTAATATGAAAATACGAATAGATTAAAAGTTGATAAGCATACTAAATTTTAAAAAATAATACATAATGTCAAACTGTACTAATATATCAATTTACTTTTTATAATATAGACTTCTTCATAATTAATAGATTATTCATTAATATCTGGTGGTTTTTTTTTTCAGTATCAAGTGAAAATTGCCAGTGCAACTTCCTAACTTCAAAATAAGTACTCTAATCATCATCTCTGTCAAAACTTAATAATTTCTTTAAAAATAAGCATGCATTTTTTAAAAGTACATTCTAAAGCATGCCTAGCAAGGGCTTTATTGATGTCTCCTCTCTTTATAGCATAAGTGTGTTGGTAAATTATTTTTCTAAGCTGGTTGTCTCTCTTATCTACATAAACTGCCAATTGAGATTGACTTTGTGGTAAACAAATGATTCCCTTGGTGGTAAAATGACATTTTTCATTTGGTGCTAGCACCCTAGGGTAGTTGGCTGTTAAGATATTCTTGGTCTCATAAATATATTTATGTTGAGAACAAGAGTTACATTTTTTTTTAAATTTCTTTAAAACCATTCCTTAATGCAGAAGGTATAATTGTACCCTTCTCAAAATATTGTTTTAAATTCTTGCCTCCTTGTATACAAATTTGGGTGCATCATCTAAATTCACATTCAAATCAAAGGGTTCCATCACATTTTACCCAATTATTAGTCAAAACGTCCTTAATTTCTCCAGTCTTAGAGTTGGGTAAGGTTATGATACTGGACTATAACTGGTTGTTAGTATATTTGCTTAGATGATTTGGAAACCTTAAAGGCTGAAATGTATTCTCTCTCTATTAAAAATGGGGTTATATTACAAATCATTAATCATTTCTTCTGCATATTCCCTGACCAGGAACATGCCTTTCAATTTCCTCCATAAATGTCCTCCTCACTTGAGATTGGCCTGGACAGTTGTACCATTTCTTCCTTAATGGTGTTTCTTTTTTGACATTTAGGGAGACAGCTTTTAAAAAGTAACAGACCATTACAGCAAGTTTTCTTGCTATAAACTGTAGAATCATACTTTTTTATCATAGTTGCTCTTTACCAGTTTGACATCCAGTAAATGTATACTGTCAGTGTGCTAATCACACTTAAAAAAACAAAAATGCAGTTGTATTCTTTTCTGGCCTACACTGGTGAAGCATCATTTCCATACTCCCTGACCATAAAATAAAAAGTCTAAAAAAATGCAAATAAATGGAAATGCATTGCCAAAACAGAGTTAAGCAAGTGGTTGGTTTCCCACCACCATAAAACTATATTGGCAAAAATGATGCGGAAGTACCCATGACTACCCCTTTATTTATACTATTCATGCTCAAAGTACACAAAGGTATTGACTAACTCTTATTCCATACATCTAGTAATCACATTTACTCTGAGTAATATGGCACAGTGGGAGCATGATGACTCTAACCACAGTGTTTAACAATGTCATGCATTTCCTTTTGGTAATACCTCATGATGTTGGCATCACTTGGTTCAGGAATGCCTATACAGGGGTATGGTTTGGTTTCACTATCATTTTTAGAAATCTCTACATTGTTGAATTGCTAAATAATGAGGCCAGAAGGCTGCAAGATGAGAATACTGAGGACTACTTTTTTGATCAATGTCCATCATAGAATCTCTTGACCTGCGCAGTCACAGGAACAAGTGCTAACATGGGTAAAGAGGGGGTAGGGGGCAAGTCCAGGTGTTCAAATATATATAGTGAACTATGTAATTAATTTCAGTCTTGACATTTCCATGACCTTTCTTTATTCTTTCATGCTTTTAAATCTCCACACTTTATTAATTGCATTAACATCTTGCATCTTAATTTCTAATGATGTTTCTTCCTTTTTCTTTCCTCAGGTTACAGTTAAAATCTCCTGCTGTCACTACTGACATATTTGCGAACACATTTTTTTAATTTCTTCAAATGGATGTTTTCTCTGTCATATTAGCATACTCATAACTATTAATTTTATATATTTTGCCCCATTCTCACATCACCCTTTCATTGTACTACTATTATTGCATCTGAAATTATTTCTTCTTTTTGTGCAATAATTCCTCCTTATCCATAACATGTCCCATTTCTACCAATCAAATATTTTGTCACACCCATACTGTTTGTAATGGCTTCTTTGCTGCATTTGGCTTCTAGAAATAAAGAAAATCTATTTTTTATTGTTTATATCCATTCCATCACCACCATCAAGTTTTTTATATAATTTCTAAAGCTATTCAGATTTAGTTCTAAAATTTCTACATCATCCTTTTTTGTAAGTGGTTTACTTCCACATCTTTTTCTCTCAAGTCTCCCACCAATTGATTTTTCACTATCTTGTTCTTTTCCTGTCTCCATTTCTCCCTCTGTACTTTCTAAAGTTGCAAATCCTCCTCCTGAGCTATTTTTTCTCTAAAAACCTCTTCATTGTTTAACCTTTCTTCAGTGTCCCATTTCCCCATACCATATTCTGTTTTGGGTCTATATTATATGCTCAGAGACTTTGTTTTTCGAACATATAATCATCAACATTACACAAAAAAAAAAAAACTAAAACTGGATAAAACAAAGAGATAAGTGGAAGCAGGCTAATAAAAAATGGCACGGACTATTTATTACTGTAAGTGCGTATATATTTTTTGGATTAGTTTTTAATAGGGAATTTATATGTTATATATTCCTTCCCCGTTCCAGAAAGAACGAGTGGGAAATAGAGTGTTTTCTTATATAACTAGCATTTTAATTAATTTTTTAGAATGGTTTTGGTTTAACATTTGCTACTAAATTATTTATTTTTGATTTGTTAATTATTTAATTGTTAAATAAGGTGCTGCGTTGTTGTGTTTATATAAATAGAGAGCTGTGGTATCTGATTTATGTCTGATGAAGGCTGAGCATCTGCTTGGCTGAAAGCGCTTACAGTGATAAATAGTCCGTGCCATTTTTTATCAGCCTGCTTCCACTTATCTCTTTGTTTTATATAATCATCAACACCTAAAGAGTGAATGCTCTACACAGTGAATGGCCACATCTGCAAATTTTTTCCTCAAGAAAAAATTCACGGGGCCATACACAAAAAGCACAGACTTTAAAACCCTAATGAAGTGGAGGTCTGTGCTGCCCTACCCCCCCCCCAACTAAATATACCAACTCTGAGATCACTGTACATTGGTGAAAAAGGCAATTCCCAATAACAGCCAACTGAATCCCCCCCCCCCCCCGAGGAAGAAATTTGCGGATGTGGTCGTTCGCGCTTTAAGGCATTTGCTCTTTAGGTGTCAATCATTATATGTTGAAAGAAAAGTCTCTTTGAGCATGTAATATAGACCCTGTTTCAGCATCTTCTATAGTAATATTTTCTATTGTTTGTCTTCTGAGCTTTCTTCTTCATTGATTCATTCCTTTTCTAATAATGGGAAATCAAACCAGAAGTGTCCAAATTCTTTGCATTTTCTACAAATCAGCTTACAGGTTTTGCTGTATGTCCCCTCTCACTACATAACCATACCTTTGTCTTGTACTGAATGATTTTCATTCTGACAGAAATTATATGTTTGGTTTGACCCCAGTACCTAACTAATCCTCTCCTACCATTCACAATTACTGTATTTGAAATATGTTGTAATTTTCCCATCCTCAACTTCCTTTGTTACCCATACTTCCCAAGCCCCAATCCATACAATTTCTTTTATCACATATTTTTTAATTTTCTATACTTCACTACATAGTAAATGAAAAAAGTTTTAACACGTTTGTCCATATCTAAAATCTTTTAATTACACATTTATTTTTCAGTTGTAGTCCCACGTTGCTGCTGTATTTCCTTTTTCCAGTCTGTCATAAATTATTATAGCAAGTTAAAGCTTTCAAATGTCACTTGACAAAACTTTTCAGCTCTCAAATGAAGTAATGCTGTGTCTTTAATGTGAAGCCTGGTGGTGAAGAAATACTATCCATAATGTCATACCTGTTTATACTGCCATTATTTTTACCACTCATCATCTCTGTGGCTATTGATAAAACTACAAATGTTCGTCTCCACTCCTTTTCTTCTTCCATTATTCCTTGACTTTCTGCATCTGCATAACTTCTTTATGTAACAAAAAAATCCCTGTTATAAAAGTCCGCCCTTAAAACTGGTTACTCCACCAACCAAGAATACCTCCAATGTTTTCTTTCACCTACTGCTCAGCCTTTTTACAACACCTCACTTTCTTCCTTTTGTAATACTCTCTCATGTCCTTGCTTCATCTTCTTTACCTCTGACGGGTTCATCAAATTTACCAGCACTTATGTCTCTAGTCCTCTAATTTCCAACTCTATAACAGTTATTTCATCTCCTTCCTTCAGTAAGTGTTCTTCTACACCTCTCTCCATCTCTGTTGCACACTCCTCCATCTTCGAATTCCTAGAACTTTGCAAATTATTACTTTTTTTATCATAATTTTGGGGGAGGTTTTTTTGCAATTATTATGTCATCTGCATATGTTAACATTACAGGAATTCTTAACCCTTCAGGTGTTGTACCCAGCCTCCTTGAGTTAGTAATTTATTTTACAAACTGTCACATTCATAACTAATGCAAACATCCCTGTCTTGTACCATTCTTCATATGTGCCTGTTGGCTTAACCAGCCATTTACAAGTACGATTACTTTATTATTACTATACACTGACATACATAATTTCCTAACTTTCTCAGTTATATTATATTCTTTCATTACCACCTATAAGATTTCATGTCCAGTTGTGGCGAATGACTTAAGGTCTCTTATCATGGTTTTCACTTTTCTGTTTGTAATATTATCCACAATTTCTCTAAAATTAATAATTCTTGACAACCATTTCCCTTTGTACTCTATATGTTATCTTCCATGATATTTTCCATGTTAGTTTCAAACCTCTTTTGTATAATTTTCATAAAGATATTATTAGTCAATACTATTGGCCTCTGTTTTTTTAATTCTTCTCTATCTTCCTTCTTCCATATGAATTTAAGTATTCCACTGCATAATTCTTTATACATAAAACCTTTGTTTAACCATTCATTTAAAATCTTTAAAAATATTTTTTTGCCAGTCCCTTAAATTGGTATATATTTCAAACCCTATTTCATCTGGGTCTGCAGCCGAATCTAAATTAACTTGTCCTAATACTTTATCTAGCTCATTTAAAGAAAACTCCTTTTCCAATGTTTTTATTCTCTTTTTCTGTTAATTTTTACTTTCCATGTTTTTTCACTACCTTCTATAAATGGATTCACATCATAGTATCAAAATACTGAATTATCGAAATTCAGTATCATGAAACTATAAAGTCGAATCCCCTAAATACCGAACATACACAAACGCGAAACACAAAACCGCAAATCTACAAATTCCCATCAAACACGCATCACACACTATAAAACATATACAAACATACACCAGCGTTCATACCTCCCAACACTTCCCTACAATAAAGATACACACACACGCAACCAAATGCATACACACACCTATCCTAAGTATATGCAGGGTGGCAAGACCGTTTGCACCCCCCACACCCCCCTACTTGTATATATACTAACTCCAAGGTCGCAAAACACTCCAAAACACACACAACCCAGCATCGCACATTCCACAGCCCCCCACACAAACACCAGCACTCCCAACACTGACACATTCACACTGCCCAACACCTTTCCCTAACCCACACCTCAAACTTCCCAACACACTCAAACAAACACAAACCCTCCCCAGAAACGGTACCCATACCGAACGCACTATCTGTACCATGGGTTCAACATAATCCATTCGACACTTCCGGGTTCACGGTTTCCATCTGTTCAACTTTACAGGCTCGAAATTCTAAAATTTGATATTTTAGCATTTTGAGCATGTAAAGTGAACCTCTTTAAACATATCTTGTACATATCCTATACTATTGATATTTTTCCTTGATGTTTTCTATTTCTCCTTTTACATTTTTATTTCTCTCATTACACTACCATCTTCCTTTACTAATGTAAAGTAACTCAATACTTCTGATTTTCCTTGTAAAAATATATTTGCTTATAAAACAATTCTTGTATATTTTGTCTTGATGATTTCTTTCATATAATTAGTTTTCTTTGTCAAAGTACTTTCTTTCATGTTCTAAATCTTCTAATTCAGCATTCTATGTTTTTTTATTTTTTCTTTATCCCCTGTTCTCACATCATATTGCCACTGTTCAAAACCCTTTTTATATCTCCTTATCCACCATTCAGACCAATTTTTGTAAAATGTTCTCGTAGTAATATAATCTTTCCATAACTGCATTACTAATCTTTCTTTCATCATTTCATGCTTTCTCATTTATCCTTTTTATTCGTTTGCCTATTTTTATATTTTCTTTGTTGTCTCATATCTCTAGCCATATTGAAAGATAATCAAGAAATCCTGTTTCAATTAACTCCCCTCCTCCTACAACTAAACTTCCTGATACTATAAAACAATCTTTTTCAGTTTTATATATCCCATTTGTAAGTCCATTAATATTTGTCCAAAGATTTAATTTACCACATCTTATAACTTCTAACATTTTTCTTATATCATTTCCTTTCTTTTTACACTTGCTTCTTAAATCACAGTTATTCTGTTATAATATTCATATTTATTGCTACATAGTCTAAAATCTGATGAAATAAGCTTTCCTTTCTTTACAGTCATTATATGTATATAATGTTCTAATTCTGTATACTTGTTCTTTCTATTTTAACTCTACAATGGTTGATCTTCCAATTTTTGCTAACATTACATCTAATATCTTGACTGTATTTCGACAGAATACGGCATTCCGGAATCTCTCTCATTTCCTAAATTGCATTATTTTTCCTCCCATAGTTTCTCTATTTGTAATGTTTCCTCATTTGTTAAAAACCTTGTGTCTTCTAAAATAATTACTTGTACATCACATGTATTACACCACTTCAAAATTCCTCTTCTCCTTACTATATTCTTAGTAGTATTCACATTTACAGAAAGCACTCTAAAATTTTCATTAGATTCGTTGTTTCATAAGTTCATAGCTAACTACTAAGATAGCCATCTTAATAGGCCATTCTAAGCCTAACCAATTTTCTTCCCAAAGGCAAGAATCAAACACTGTACTTTGCTTCTGTGAGTTAGACAACTTAACCATTATACCAAGCCCCAGTCTTTAGTTGTATGTTTTTTTTCATCCATTTTCTTTTTTGCACGTACTTAACCCTTACATTTTCTTTTTCTGTCTTGTACGCTTTCACCAGTCAATTTTTTTTCCATTTTACTACCGCCTGGTGTTTCATCTTCATCACTTATTTCAGAACCTTCTTCATCCTCTATATTATGTTTTTTCCTCACCTAATTTTTCTTCTATTTCTACTACTTACAAAATTTCTTCTTTGTCCATTTTCTTCTCTTTCTTTTTGCTTACTGTTTTTATTTTTGCAATACATCCATGAATGCCCAATTGTTACATTTATAACATTTCAGTTCACATTAATCATGTCATCCACAAATACATCATTTTCTTTTGTCACAGTTACTTATCAAATACCCTACTTTTCCACAAAAAAAGTTTTTGGTTGTCCCTAGTATTTTACAATACCCCCTGTTCCCCCCAACATTTATCATGCTTGGTATATATATATATATATATATATATATATATATATATATATATATATATAATTTTTCTGTTTCTATTTTTAACACAGTATTACAATCCCAACAACCAGTCCATAACCCCCATTTTTCATAAACTTTTGCAATGTCCAGTATTACTTTACATAAAGCTTTCAAATCTCTCTCTGCCTCTGTTCGAAGTTGTACATGAATCATCTTTTTTATTTCCCTATTAAATGCTTTTATCACATAAAGATTCCATGGGTTAGTCTTTTTCTTTCATATTCTCTAAGAAAAATTTCCATTGATAAAGCACACTCAACTATAATGTCACAAAATGTCTTTTGTTAATAAGAGTAAATGCTCTTACCTCATGTACTTTTACATCCAAAGGAGCTATTAAATTGTCCCACAATTTATACCTGCCCATTTCTTTGTCATCTTTACTTTGAATCCTTACCAAGTACTTCACTTTTACATTTTCTTGTGCAGCCTTTTCTGCTACTTCACTTTTGCTTCCTTTTACTTTCTCTGAATATGTTTTCTTTTCCATCTCACCACTTTTCTTCAGGATTGTGTCTCCATCTTCTTTGTATGTTCTCCATAATTTCCTTCCAGGAAACATTTCCTTCATTTTCTGGATCACTCTGCACCACCAAAACCACTTTGAGTAAGTCATCCCGCAACCTTTATGACTGGAGTTTTACAATTCTCCATCCATAATTTGCTGATTAATCTCCATCAAACAGGTTTCTTTTAAACATTTCCTCAGAATCCTGCACGCATTCTCTGGTCTCAATATTTGCTTTCTCCTTCGTTTTTTTTCATTACTCCATCATCTCCATCTCTCTCTCTCTCTCTCTCTCCCTGTTTCTCTGGGCCACTTCTGCACCCAGAACAACAACCGGAAGTGCTCCACCAAAATAGTTCCCATTCACAACAATGAAGAGTAGGTTAAGTTCCCCAGTGCCCTGGTCAAATTTCCTATAGCCAGTAGGAATACCACCATGGGTCTGTCCTGAAAATAGGCTGATGGCCTAGTGGGACTAACCCAGTCAACAATGTGTAAAGTAAAAATAAAACTCTGCATTTGTCATTCTTGTGATTTTATTTATTTATTTATTTATTTTTTTATTTATTTATTTAAATATAAGGGCTGTTGACATGTGTTAGTCTGATAGTCTACTATATGTTGTCTAACTGAAAGCATTCACACTTTGGCTTTTATAAGATGTCCTATTCACGTACTACCAGTTTGGATTTTTTAAATATTGATAAGATTTCACAACAATGCCAGTTATAATCCAAGTATATGTTATACAGTGGTCATTTAAAACTGGACTTTAGAACAAAAGTCAGTCAGTTTCATAACTACTTGATATTCCTTTATTGGCATTAACTACTACCTGTAGTTACTGGATGAACAGTTGTACAGTCTTGTATGTGGGCTTTAAATAAGACAATAAAGTGTGTGTGCAAGCATTTACCTTCCTGTTCACATCAGTACATTTCCCTCGCTGTAGGCATTTCCATTACTTTATTACTGAAAAACTTAATTGCATTATGCAAAGACTTATTTGCCCAGTCTATCAGGTCAATTGCCCCATAATTAACAAAATAAATAAATCTTACCTTGAAAAAATCACATGTACAAGTCCAAGGCAGAAAAAAATACTCATCCATGCCTATGGAATAATTCTGGGATACCAGTTTCATTATGTCAGTTTCTCCATTACAAACATCCACAAGTGACACATCCACCAATGATTATACCTGAAATAAAGGAAATGTCCCTTTGCCCCTCTGATCTCTAACCAGAGTTTCAACAAAGATGCACAAAATCTCATCTGTCTTTCCATTCACTGCCTCTAACTGCGCCTTGCATGTAATGATGTCTCATGGTACAAGGTTACATCTACTTTGTTGTGGGCACTGTTAGATGGTGTGTCCACTGCTGTCTGACCTCTAAAATAATTATTTTTATTTCTTTTTACTTTTTAGTGGTGCAGGGCATTCCAAGTTCTTCAGTATGGACATTTTTCTCTCAGAAATTTTCAGTGGTACTAAGTGCCCCATACCTAAAGAAAAGGAAAATTGTCTTGAATGTTTTCTTCTTTTTAATAATTAAGAAAGTGTTCCTTTATTGTACACATTAAACATCTAGACACAGTAACATTAAACATCTTCCTCATGCCTTTCTTTCAATACAGTGCAGAGTCACATGGCTATTTTCATTTCAGAACCACAAATGTAACTTTACTACTTATGCGCTGATGACAGAAGAAAATGTACTAATGCACTAAACATACTTCTCTGCATGTTTTTCCTCTGATTGGCTTGGTGTGCAAAAATTCAGAATCCCTCTAAACTTTCAATATACTATAGATGTGTCTCTACCTCATGAGTTGTTCTACCGTTACTTCATAGTCCTGCACCTGCTGTATGAAATTTCCTTCTGGACAGCCATGGTTTGTGTATAGTTAAGCACGTAAAAGCGTTGATTGCTAAACTGTTACTTATTTTGCTCTGGTACTGAAAAACATGATACTTTACATGTTTTTTGAAGGGGAAAGCATTTGAAGCTCATTCACTTATATTTTCTAACTCCATGGTTGCACATTCACAGAAAATGCCCCCCCCCCCCATACTGGTCTATATCACATAATCAAAAGATGAATTCAGCGAACGGCATTTACATCTAAAATGCCATTCAGCGAATTGTTAATAGTGAGATCGCAGTACAGTGAAGATCAGGAAATTTGCACTTTCCTCACTGTAGTGCGATATCGGAGTTGGTATATATAATTAGTGGGAGTGTGGGGGGCACAGCCCCCCACAAGAGCGAATTCGATGAATGGCATTTCTATGTAAATGCCGTTCATTGAAGTCATCTTTCGATCTATGATATAGACCCCCACACACACACACACACACACACACACACATGCACACAGACTCTCTCTCTTTGAATCACTGTTGGCATACTGATTAAATCTACACCAGAAGTGATTTATAACATGAAAGGCAATCGGGAAGCCTAACATTATGAAACTGAATTTGACAAGGTTAACCACACAATAAAATGTCAGCTACAGAGGACTAATAGGGTTTGCTTTGCTATACAGACTGATATTGTCTATTAGGCACTGTAGTTTTTTTGGCACTCAGTATGTTTTGATTTTTTTTTATTATTTATAATGCCAGTTATAATCCAAGTATATGTTATACAGTGGTCATTTAAAACTGGACTTTAGAACAAAAGTCAGTCAGTTTCATAACTACTTGATATTCCTTTATTGGCATTAACTACTACCTGTAGTTACTGGATGAACAGTTGTACAGTCTTGTATGTGGGCTTTAAATAAGACAATAAAGTGTGTGTGCAAGCATTTACCTTCCTGTTCGCATCAGTACATTTCCCTCGCTGTAGGCATTTCCATTACTTTATTACTGAAAAACTTAATTGCATTATGCAAAGACTTATTTGCCCAGTCTATCAGGTCAATTGCCCCATAATTAACAAAATAAATAAATCTTACCTTGAAAAAATCACATGTACAAGTCCAAGGCGCAGAAAAAAATACTCATCCATGCCTATGGAATAATTCTGGGATACCAGTTTCATTATGTCAGTTTCTCCATTACAAACATCCACAAGTGACACATCCACCAATGATTATACCTGAAATAAAGGAAATGTCCCTTTGCCCCTCTGATCTCTAACCAGAGTTTCAACAAAGATGCACAAAATCTCATCTGTCTTTCCATTCACTGCCTCTAACTGCGCCTTGCATGTAATGATGTCTCATGGTACAAGGTTACATCTACTTTGTTGTGGGCACTGTTAGATGGTGTGTTCACTGCTGTCTGACCTCTAAAATAATTATTTTTATTTCTTTTTACTTTTTAGTGGTGCAGGGCATTCCAAGTTCTTCAGTATGGACATTTTTCTCTCAGAAATTTTCAGTGGTACTAAGTGCCCCATACCTAAAGAAAAGGAAAATTGTCTTGAATGTTTTCTTCTTTTTAATAATTAAGAAAGTGTTCCTTTATTGTACACATTAAACATCTAGACACAGTAACATTAAACATCTTCCTCATGCCTTTCTTTCAATACAGTGCAGAGTCACATGGCTATTTTCATTTCAGAACCACAAATGTAACTTTACTACTTATGCGCTGATGACAGAAGAAAATGTACTAATGCACTAAACATACTTCTCTGCATGTTTTTCCTCTGATTGGCTTGGTGTGCAAAAATTCAGAATCCTCTAAACTTTCAATATACTATAGATGTGTCTCTACCTCATGAGTTGTTCTACCGTTACTTCATAGTCCTGCACCTGCTGTATGAAATTTCCTTCTGGACAGCCATGGTTTGTGTATAGTTAAGCACGTAAAAGCGTTGATTGCTAAACTGTTACTTATTTTGCTCTGGTACTGAAAAACATGATACTTTACATGTTTTTTGAAGGGGAAAGCATTTGAAGCTCATTCACTTATATTTTCTAACTCCATGGTTGCACATTCACAGAAAATGCCCTCCCCCCCCCCCCATACTGGTCTATATCACATAATCAAAAGATGAATTCAGCGAACGGCATTTACATCTAAAATGCCATTCAGCGAATTGTTAATAGTGAGATCGCAGTACAGTGAAGATCAGGAAATTTGCACTTTCCTCACTGTAGTGCAATATCGGAGTTGGTATATATAATTAGTGGGAGTGTGGGGGGCACAGCCCCCCACAAGAGCGAATTCGATGAATGGCATTTCTATGTAAATGCCGTTCATTGAAGTCATCTTTCGATCTATGATATAGACCCCCCCCCACACACACACACACACACACACACACATGCACACAGACTCTCTCTCTTTGAATCACTGTTGGCATACTGATTAAATCTACACCAGAAGTGATTTATAACATGAAAGGCAATCGGGAAGCCTAACATTATGAAACTGAATTTGACAAGGTTAACCACACAATAAAATGTCAGCTACAGAGGACTAATAGGGTTTGCTTTGCTATACAGACTGATATTGTCTATTAGGCACTGTAGTTTTTTTGGCACTCAGTATGTTTTGATTTTTTTTTTATTCTTTGTGTGTTCATTTCTGTTCATGTTTTCTGTGCTTTTGGGCCAGGTTGTAACTGGAAGGGATCTTTGTCAAGTTCACTTAACCGATTAACACACAAAACTGCAAATAAAATTTAAACTGTATTTTTGTAGAAGTTTATAAATGAAGTTGTACGTTTAGAATCTTGGAAAACTGATGTAAAAAATATATAAGTGATGCTGTGAGCACCACTGACATTTAATCATGATTGTCTCGTATTCTGGCACAGATGACACAGGTTCATAGGTAGGTACTAGGCTATCGGTCCTGTGGCCTATACAAGCCCAGCCAAAAAGGTACCCTGGCTTTTGCCACCCAAGAAAATAATTTTCCTGTGCCACTGTCGAGCAGAGCCACAGAGGTGATCTCCGGGGTAAATTTCCTATTTCCTATCCAATCATCAAGATTTTTCTTGAAGAGTGCTAATGAGCTTTGTTTGATATAGGTGGGTAGTTTATTCCAGAGTATGCGCAGTCTCTGGGCCAGGAATCTATCCCTCCGGCATGTTCTGTTTATTGTGGTGACAAGGTTTAGGTCCCTAGAGCATGTAGCTTGGAGGGATTGGGATTTCTTTAAGTGGAGCAGGTCCAACAGCTCTGGGTTTGACATAGCTTTGTATGTTAGGCAGAGATCACCTCTGAGTAGGCGATATGCGACGGAGTAAAGCTGGAGTGTTTTGAGACGGTCTGCGTAGGGCATCTGTTTGAGGCCAGTAATCCTCTTTGTGAGGTATTTCTGTGGCCTTTCCAGTTGTTGTAGATGTCTTGTGAGGTACATACCAAAAGGGGCGTTGTACTAGATAATGGGTCTAATGTGTGATGAGTAGAGGGGAACAATGACCTGTTTTTTTTCTTGTTGAGAAACCTTTTGTGATAAGGTGTGCCACATAGAAGGATTTCTTGACTACTGTGGCAATGTGATTATCAAAGGAGAGAATACTGTCCACCTGTGTCCCAAGGTCTCTTATCACACTTTCAGTGTTAAGTGTGGCTGTGTTCTGTTGGACTCACTTATTGTTTCGCAGTGGTTTAAAACTTTTAAAGTTTTTTCTGTGTGTGTTAAGTATACTACCGCCTATGTTGTAGTTCATGGGTACAGAGTTTTTACTAAAGGGGAAGACGATGCACTTTTTGGCATTGAGCTTGAGGCCATGGCTTTGACACCAGGCATCTGTCTCAGTGAGGCCCTTCTGTAGGATGTCCACATCGTTAGGAGGTTCGATTATGGCTCCTAAACTTCATTAGCCAAAGACCTTCTGTGTTAGCCTGTACTTCAGAGAAGTAGATACCAAACAGGAGAGGACCCAGGACTGAACCCTGTGGTACTCCACTTGTCACTGGTCTGAAGTCGGATTTGGAGTCTGCTACTTTCACAGTGTGGGTTCTGTCAGTGAGCCAGTTGGCAACCCATCTTGTGACATAGGGACTTGTACCTAGTTTAGTGAGTTTATCTATAATTCCAGAGTGGGGGATGGTGTTGAAAGCCTTGGCAAGATCTAGATAGGCTGTGTGAACCATCTTACCCTTGTCTATGGCTTTGGTGACTGCTTCAAAGAAGTCTATTAGGTTTAGGAGACATGATCTGCCTTTTACAAACCCGAACTGGGTGGGATCCAGAGTTTGTAGATTACCAATGTCTTTGTTTATAAGTTCCATGATGATACATTCCATGGCCTTACAGACCAGGCTCGTCAGGCTAATGGGGTGGTAGTTCCCGGGGTATGTGGTGGCTCCCCCCTTGTGGAGTGGGATAACCATTGCTGTGCACCATTCAACAGGCACACAGCCTGAGGTGAGGCTATGATTGAACATAGTACTTAGGTGGGGTGCCAGTTCGTTCTGTAGTTCATGTAGAACACAGCCTGGGATGTTGTCTGGTCCCATGGATGCTGTGCTCTTGGCTTTGGAGAGTGTGGTTTTTACCCATGCAGCTGTGATTACAGGAACTTTGCATTCTTCCGGTATAGAGATGGGCTCTTTAGGAGGTGAGAGGGGGGGGAAGTTAGCACTGATCCTATCTGCCAGGATGTTGGCAATATCAGTTGGGTCTGTATATTTAGTGCCATTGTGCTGTAATTCAGAGCAGATCCGAGTGTTGCCATTGAGATTCTTGACATAGCTATAGAATGCTTTGTGGTTGTCTTTAGAATCAGTGGCGATTTTGTTTTCGTAACCAGCTTTGGAGGATTTTATCAGGGATAGCAGCTTTTTACTGAGGCTGACCAGGAAGCTCCTCCACTCATGGGATTTTACTCTCTTTTGCAAGAGTTTCTTCCTTCTGTTGTACGGTTTGTTTATGGCAGGTGACCACCAGATTGGCTTCCTTTTTTTGCAGGATAACGTCTTGGTTCTGTTTGGGATAGCACGATCCATGCAATCTGAAATGTGAAAAAAGTCATTTTTTTTTCAACCCCATACTTGTAGCTGTCACTTCAAAAGTTCTGTATTTTTGTTTTGCCAAAACAAAAAGGAATGTTCCATTTGCAGTATGTAGTCATTTTTTAAAACTGCTTTTGGTAGTAAAGAAGGGCTGTATGAATAGCTTGAAAAGGTTAAGCAATTTTTTTGTGACTGTCCGTAATATGGATTTCAGTTTGCATTACTATTATTTTATCTTGCAGCCAAGAGTCACATCACATGTGCAAATGTATTTAGAATATGCAACCATACTTTAGAGCAACCTATCAAAGTTTTAATTGTTTGTGTCTTTCGGCTTTTCCCGGTTAGGGGTTGCCACAGTGGAACTCCGGTCCGCTAATGATTGGTAGTTGAGTTTTTACATGCCAAGTTACCAGCCCTGACACACAACCTTCAATGAAGGTATGCCCATTCATGCATATCTCCACGCAGAAGACGCTCTAGCTGAGAATCAAACCGGACAGCATCTTACTGTGAGGCGACAACGCTACCGCAGCACCTATCAAAGTTTTAATAAGTGTGATAAAAAAACGGGACTACCTTGGGAAAATCTCATACAGCTAGAGTATAGAGATTTTGCAAAGATGATGACTAGAGTTCAGTAATGAACCTCTAACTATGGAAATTCCAATCACAAACCTTGTTCACTAAAACACCATGCTGCACTGACTTGCAGAACTGCAGTTTCTTTAGAACATCTCATCAGTGTGACAAATATATTTTAGAATGAGGCCCGATCATTCCTTTGACATTATGTAAAATGTTTTACATTTATAGAGCAAAACTACATTCCCAGCTAAACGCTGACATTTTCACCTTTTCTGTAATGCATACATTCTTTTTCCTTCTTGTCAGCTTAGTTTAAATGCCAGAGTATTAGCAGCTAAAAATCAACCTGTGATAAATAACCCAGCCAAATCATTTTATATTTGTCTCCACTTTTAATTACTTCAATAATTTTCATATAACAAGGTTTGAACCTAGAAGTGTAAATTCAAGCATCCATAACCAAACAGTATTCAGAAAACAGAACAAATCTAGTTTATGCATACTAAAACAATTATATCTTAATTAAATGTATAGTTTGTATCAAAGGAAACTTTTAGCACTAGTTGGCTAGAAACAGCTGCAACCTAAGAAGAATGACCAAGTTAAAACAGCAATGGGTAAACCAGGAGGGGAGGACTGGGAAACTGTGGCACTTATTTAGATATTGTAGACAGTCATTGTAACTGTATAACAGCAGCAGGTGTAAAGACGCTAGAAGAAGACAGGAATGCCAAGTCGGATGAATCAAATTACAATAGTAGGGTTAGCAACATAGTACAGCTAAGGGATAGAGTTCATAAAGAAATAAAAGTGTAGACAGAGAAGATGAGCTGTAAGTAAAGTTCTTAGCTTCTGTTTACTGGTAATTTCAGTCATTTAATTACTGTATAATCTTGTTAGTCATTTCCTGTATGCTTTCTGTTTTCATAATTTGCTTTAATGAACAGGGACATAAAAACAAACCTTCTGATCACCTCACTTTTTGTATGTATGTGTGTGTTTGTGAGTATATTTGTGCACACACACACACACACACACACACACACACAAAACAAAAAGTCTGGTCATTATCTTCCATTTGAACTGCTACCATCTGGTATATCCTACTTCCACATATCTATTATATACATACATACACAGGTGGGTACTTCCTTATTATAGTGGCCCTGGTGATTACATTCCTAAGACACCTATGATTTATTTTGGTTCTATAACCACTGAAGAAGTTATCAACATGGCAATTACATTCTTACACAGAGAAAACAGATGTGTACCTGTTTTCAAAACCAAATTGAAAATATACTTTTTAGTTACGAAGATCTTTGTGTGGCAAATTTATTCCTAAATGTATAGCAGACAAACAAAAAATCCTATCCAAATGAATCAAATAAAAACTAAGTCCCAATAGCTGGCAGAGGCATATAACAAGGAAAAATCAAGCTCTCCAATGTAAAAAGCACAACAATGTATTCTCACACAGACACAAGCGCTTTCAGGGTTCCAGAAGACCGCTTCTTCAGACAATTTCAAGTATCAGAGAAAACCTATTTAAACTTTAAAAGACACATCACATGACATTCCTCATTGTGTTTAAAGTGACATATCCATTTTAGAATATTCATTCATGCATATAAAGCAATATTTTCAACAGTACATGTGTAAAACATCAAATAGTAAGGAATATATATGTATATAAAAATAAATAAATATATGAATAAATAATGAAAGGGAAGGGAGGGGTAGACACTATTTTTCTGAAAATAACTCTACAATCGTGCCACGTACTGCTAATCATATGTGTCCGCCCACTGTGCTCCCATTTGCGAAAGAAATCGATGAAGTAAAGAATACTATCAAAGGGAATTGGCGCAGTTTGGAGACTGACGATAGGCTTTTGGATATTTTAAATAATGGTCCCAGATTTGTCTATAGCAGCATGAGGAATTTGAAACAAAGGTTGTGTTCTCAGAGAACAAAGATACTTCGTCCTATGAGTATTGATGGTACATCTAAATGTAACAATTGCGACTATTGTCAATACATTGATGTCGAGATTCTTCAGGCATCCTGAAACACGTCATTTATGGTGCATCAAGGCTAATGCTGATTGTTGCACTAAAAATTTTGTTTATTTAGCCCACTGCCAAAGGTGTTTCAAGTTTTATGTGGGGAAAACTAACAGGAGTCTCAAAGAAAGGATCAGGGACCATCTTTATTGTATCCGTAAAGGTCATGACTATAGTGCTTTGGCCAAGCACATACTCCATGACCCACTCCTTTTTATTTCAATCTCTTCATGTAGTATATGATAGTATGCATGGAGGGGATGTGGTGAATCGTACAGAGGTAGCTGAATTGGAGTGGATATTAAGGTTGGGTTCACATCAGGCCATGGGCCTTAATGATAATATCCCCCTCAAACCTGTGCTGAGGTCCAGACAACTGAAGTACTAGGTATATTTTTATATAATTTTTGCATTCCATCAGCTACTATGGTTGTTAAAGGGTATGTGTGCCTCGTGATTGCTATATTTATGATGCCATTCCAGATTTTGTGTTAATGTATTTTTATATTGCATCTGTAATTTCATATGAGATGATAGCTGGTAAGTTCACTATTTATTAGTGATTTTTATTAACGTAATATTTAATATTTATTACTTATTATTTTATTTTTTATTTATTTTTATATACATATATGTTCCTTAGTATTTGATGTCTTACACATGTACTGTTGAAAATACTGCTTTATATGCATGAATGAATATTCTAAAATGGATGTCACTTTAAAACACATTTAATGAGGAATGTCAGTGATGTGTCTTTTAAAGTTTAAATAGGTTTTCTTTGATACTTGAAATTGTCTGAAGAAGTGGTCTTTTGGAAGTGCTTACGTGTCTGTGTGAGAATAAATTGTTGTGCTTTTACATTTGAGAGCTTGAGTTTTCCTTGTTATATGCCTCTGCCAGCTATTGGGACTTGGTTTTTATTTTATTCCTAAATGTATTGAAGTTTATAATAGTTAGTCCACCAAAAACCAAGAAAATCTTTCTTATCAATAATAAAATGCCCAAAAATGAGTTACTGCGATAAGAATAAAGTGCTGTGTCTGCTAAGAAGCACTGTGATTTTTGAAGACTAAACTGTCAGATAATAAAAGGTACAAATACAGTAGAAGAAAATTAAACTCATTTTTCTAATTCAGAATTGTACTCATTTTACAATTTACTTCTGGGAATTCTGGTTTTGGTATGATGTTGGCCACCTCTGGGAGATTCCCATTCATTATATGAAGGTATTTAGAGAGGCCCAATGAGCTGTCTCAATTAATCTCCTCTCTCAGTATCTCCTCAACCACATTTCTCCTCAAACCACTGTGCTTTTCACGGGGTCTCTGTACTGTTTTACCGGATAACAAATGGACAGATCATTGCTGAGCAATGGAAACCCATACTACAGCATGTTCCAACCAAATGTTGACTTGCTAGAAGGACAAGATGACATTGTTGATGTCCAAACATGAGAAAACAAAGTTAAACCCACAGATGCTGTAGCCAGGGCCACTGTAATAAGGAAGCACCTATGGGTGTACTGTTTTAAAAACAAAAACACCTAAAGTCAGCTGCAGAAACATCAACTGCAGATGGTCAAAAACACAGAAGGTGACACAGTAATATACATGAGCTGTGAAACCACCTCTGTACATTCAAGCTTTTCATTTTTAAAAAATAAAGCAAACATTAATTTTTTTGGGGGCGGGACTGCACCCATTTCAGTTTTATTTTTTTGCCTTTGTAATCACTTTAAATTTTCTCTAAAGAGATACCCTTTGAATATTTTCTTGTGAACCTTCAATATTTGATGAAGCATGTGTGTGTTTGTATCCTTAAATAGACAATCGCTTTTTCTCCATTAATAGATGTAGATAAATACACAAACAGCAAGAATCAAAATAACGGCTACTACAAACAGTTCAAACAAAACTTGGCTGGATGAAAACACTAACTTTATTCCAGACCATAAAAACAGAGATAACTAAGAGCTTTCGTCCAAAATTCTTGGACTTCATCAGAGTTAACGGTGAAACAATTGAGATAGTTTAAATGCCAATTGAAGGACAAAACAACCCATCAAGAACACCTTCACAAGAATAAGAACACTTTGGATGCAGATTAAAAGGAACACTCACCCTGAGAATTGAGTGAATAAAAACATTGTCACACTGCCTACATAAGAGCCACAAGAATCTTAAAAATGATCAGCATGTAAATATAAACGATCACTACCTGCAAATGTGATAAAATTACAGAACATTTGCTCTTGCCTTCATGACACTCCTAATAGATAGATTATCATTCAGACAGGGGGAATCCATGGCAGTCGGGGTTTATATTAAATAAACGAATGCTTAAAATGTCAATTGCAATATACTCAAACACTTTAAGTGAACGTTTATTTAATCGACAGCCCAGAATGTCGGAAAACGGAGTTCCGAAATATTTTGGTTGGCCAGCACTGACATTTGTGATGTATTATGTCATGTAAGGTACTGTTAGTGGTGCCATATGGTGCAGAAAGGGAGAATTTCCCTTTTCTGCACTTTAGTGGGGTCTCAGAGTTGGTATATATAAGTAGGGGGGTGCAGGGGGGGCTTTCCCTCCTGCTTGCAACGTTACAGTATGTTTTTCTAGTTGCTTTGTTACGATGTATTGGAAGTTGCTGTTAGTCTGTTTAGTGTTCTGTAGCACTTGGTAGGGGTAGGTGACCAAACAAAACATTTTGAGATTTTGTTTTCCGATATTCTGGGCTGTCAGTTAAATAAACATTCACTTAAAAGTAACAAAGGTAAGAGCACTGACAGTACCACAGCTGGGAAATTTATTACAAAATTAAAGAATCAAAACAAAGTTACAAAGAATAAATCCTTATAAAACAGTGGTAAGCGCTTTCAGGGATCTACCCCTTCATCAGACAACAGTTAAAAATCCCATAATTCATTAAATACTGGAGGTTAGTCACATGATGTTTCAAAATTTCAGTTGTACCCAATAAGGACATAACAATTAGTGCATCAGTACATATTAGCACAGTTATGCAATTAGAAATTATAGCCAAGATGAATAAGAAATGTGTATAACCTGTATGGTGTATAACTATATATAATAAAAACCTGATAATCCTAGCGACAACACTATATATCCATATTTATATATATATATATATATATATATATATATATATATATATATATATATACACACACATAAATATACAATACCAGTGCATCCAGCTTATATATAACATTAAAAATTTTTATGTGAAATATAAAATGCTAATATATATATATATATATATATATATACACACACATATATATATATATATATATATATATATATATAAATAATCCGGCAATCTAATATACAATGTATAAAATATATAGAAAATGTATTGTAACATATTAAAAATCTAAAAATTCAAGAGAATCAATGTTTCAAAGGTCGACCTTTTAAAAAAGATTTAAGTGACACAATATGATTCAACCCTGGGGGCTTGTCTGCATTAAATCTAATAATCCATCTCTGCTCAGCAGCTTCTGTGTCATTAGATAAATCACCCCACCTTAATTTCTCGGACAATATTTGTAAAACCAGAAATTTAAAAATATGTTCAGGTCCTGTATTCATGTTGTGCATAGCAATCGCACTATTCTCCTTACAGTTCCTAATATCCCTATAATGTTCCAGGATCCTGTCTTTCAGGCATCTATTGGTCTTACCTATGTAGAATCTGTAGCATACTACACAGTAGGCAGAGTAGACCACGTTTGATGTGGAACAATCAGCGTAGAGATTACTGCTATGACTGAATTTCTTCGAGGGATGTGTAAAAGTCCTGCCATTGTGTGTGTGTTTACATGCTCCACAATTTCTACACATGTATGTGCCCAATCTATCTGATCTACTGACAGTATTGGTTGCGGCATTACTATAACATAGTTCATTTCTCAATGTTCTATTGTTCCTAAAAGTGAAACTTTGCTTATTTACTTTTATTCACTTAAGTGTTTAGAGTATGTTGTACTTAACATTTTAAAAGTTTGTTTATTTAACATAGACCTGACAGTCGGCCTTAACTGCCAACATAATTCTTTGTATTCTAATACTGTATTTGTCTCCCCCCATGTCCTTTATGTTCACCTTATCAATAATGAAAAAAACAAACTTCTTAAAAAGAACCACATTGTCCTGAGTGTCTACTTAGTGGGCTTATTCTTCATACCATAAATGTGTTCTCTAAATCCTCTCCTTCAGGTTTCTGTTAGTTTCGCCCACATAAAATGCTTCACATGCTATGCAGCATGCACGATTAAACCATCCCAGTGGTGCTTCAGCCACACCACCCTGGTCTTCTTATGGTGAGTTCAAAGCCCTTCACTGATGCATGGTCCCACATCTATGAATCTACATTGTTTGCAAGATCCACAAGCAAACATGCAGTTATTGCCTGTGTAAGTACTTTACCTTTGTTGAGTTCCTTCCAAAAGATTCTCTAAATTATTCCTCCTCCTAAAAACAGTACTAGGTTGGTCTTCCAAACTTACCTTTATAAATCTGAACCTAGTTCTACTTTAAAACCGTTTCTGCTCTGGCTTGAAACTGACCACTTTGTTTAAATGAAGTATGAAAACCTTTAACAGTAATTGCAACTGCATTTCTTTCATATCCAAAAGCAATTCCACATCGCCATTTCTTTCATCTAGATTCATGTTTCCCAATATAAGTAAAACGTGAACTTCCTAAACTTCCTACATTTAACTGAATGCATTTATAATGCGACATCTGCATTGCAGTGCTGATAACATAAACATGATTCTAGATTCTTTGTGCCACCTTATATTATGGTCTTCCTACAAAGGAATTGTACAATTCATAACTTGACTTTCAGACCACACTGCATGAATCACACTTGAAATGTCCTTCATACCAAATGACTTCTCTAATAGAGGCGGGTTGATCTAATCACATGGAAGTGTCCATTCTTCATATACCTCTTGACTACTTGAATTTTTTTATTTTTTAGTAACTTACAATTGTAATTCATTCAGTGTTAAACTCTGCAATCTTCTTAATGCTGTAAAACCTGCTGCATTTCATTTAAAATCTGTAACCATGAGAGATTTAGGATGTGTTGCATTTGTTACTGGACATGTAATGTTTACTGTTCTCTTAACCACATGTTGTAACCAGAATATATGTGCACAAACTGGCTACTAATAAGCAAGTCAGTGTGAAGACACACTCACAACTGTAATAAACTTTTCTCTCTCTTCTCTCCTTCACTTTACAGGTAGTTTGTATTATTACTCACCCCCCTCTGAGGTCTTCACAGATAGTTTTCCACTGCTTGCCACTCTGGTTTGGCTGGTATCTGCCCACACTGTGAGAACTGTGGGCTCAGTCTGCTCCCCTCCATGCCCCCATTCTCTCCCACCCCCAGTTGTCCTACTTTTATACTTCCAACAAACAAAACAAAATCTGAAAACAAACTGAAAAAACAACAAAGCACTGTGTCGGAAGGTGAACCAGGAATGAACAACCAACTAGAATAACTACGTTTATTCCACAAATGACAAAAACCGTGTTGTGAGCGCTTTCATATAATAAAATATTATACTTCATCAGTCATGGCTGTCTGGGAAGAAAGATACCTGCTCCCTTCTGAATATATGGCTTATGTTAAGTTATACACACGTTTTTTGGATGATTTATTTTTCATTTGGAATGGTCCAATGGAGAAAATAACAGAATTTATACAGTTTATAAGTCAGAGTACTGACTTTTTGGTCTTTACACATGAAATTGGAATTGAACAAATTTCCTGTTTAGAGGTGTTAATTTATAAAGATCATGAACGGAGATGTCTAAAGTCTAATATATTCAGGAAGAAAACATGCTCGAATAAATTTTTGCATTTTTCCAGCAATCACTCACGTAATATAAAGAAAGCAGTTATAAAAAGCCAGATGGTATGAGCAGCCAGGATAGTAACAGATGTGGATGATTTCAAGGAGGAATGTAGGTTTATAGGGAGAATGTTTCATAACGGAGACTATCCAGAATATTTTATTGATAAAAATAGCTAAAGAGGTGGCCGACAAAAGACTGTGTGGCATATATATGCCTTTATTGAGATATGGTATGGATGTAGCATATGATTATGAGGGAGAGGGTAGCGTCAGTGATAATGTGACCCCTTTGAATTCGAATAATAATAATATGACAACTTATAACACCAGTATGGACCTGATTAGTGGTTCAAAGAAGAGATTAAGTTTTATTTTAACTTATACAAATGCTAGTGATGATATTTTTGACATTATGTGTAAAAACTGGCCTCTTATTATGGGAGACAAAGAATTAAATACTGTCTTGGGAGATTGCCCTAATGTTGTATATAAGAGAGAGAATAATTTAAAAGACTGGTATAATATTAATTCTCATCTTGGTAACAAGATAAAGGGTATAATGAGAAATTGTAATATGTGCAGTGTGTTAATATTCTGGAATGTGGTGAAATTATGTTGGGTGGAATGACTATTTATATTCCAGGTTATTTTAATTGTAATACTAAGGGAGTTGTATATGCAGCAAAGTGCCTAGATTGTTCTTCTTACTACATAGGAAAAACCTAAATGGAAAATTAAACCGCGCATATATGAGCATCTCTATGATAGTAAATCAAAGAACACTAATGCACTTTACAAACACACAGAAGAAAAAAACAAGGGCATAGCTTTGGCTTTGTTGTTTTGGAACAAGTAAAAGTAGGTCCTAAGGGAGGTCCATGGAAAATTACATTAGAGACCAGAGAATACTAGTGGCAAACTTATTTAAATGCTGGGAAACTCCTAGGGTTGAATGAAACAATTTCTATTACTAGTGTTTTAAAAATGAAATCATACAATAGATACGTGGTTTTAATGATGTATTTTAATTGTTTAATATGTTAATAATTTAATTGATTAAGTAATAGTGTAGTCTGTATATAAGGGAATGTATTGTGGTGTTACTTTGTCTGATGAAGGCTGGTGTTACAGCCAAAAGCATTTACCTTGGTTTTACTTTATTTTATTAAACTTGGAATGTACTTGGAGCTGTTGGCTTGGTTTTATTAGTTGTATCTTGTTTTGTATATATGATTCCACAATCATCTGTACAGCAAACTCTCCCTCAAAACTCCTTCAAAAAAAAAACAAACAGCCTTCTCCAACTCTAAAACTTAGATGCTAAACCAACCATCTTGGTTTCAATACCAACAAATCAAAAATTATGATATTCTTTCCTTCGAGAAATTTCACCATAGGCAAAAGCTCCTTTCAAATAAAAAGCAAGAATAACACTCCAATCGATATTGTACCTCACATCAAACTACTCAGTCACCATTGATGAACATTTAAAATTTGATATCCACATCCAAAATATTATCAAAAAACCCAACAAAAACTTGGTCTGCTGTATGACAAAATCGCTTTCTAACAGCTTCTACCAGACGTACTCTAGCCTCCTCCCCTCTGTTATGTATGGTGCCCCTCTACTTACTCATCTCCAACTTAGCCTAAAAAACAAACTGGAAGTCTGCTACAACAAAGTTTGTACATTTGCTAAAGGGTCCAAATACTTCACCCATCACTGCCATTCCCTCCACTCCCTAAACTGACTTGAGCTTCCTAATTACTGAAATTCATACAACTCTCCACTGCTCACAAACTTGTATTCCAACCCTCCATTAGCCATTCTCTTTCATCTATCTTAGCCCCTTACCTTCCCAGTCATACTTCTTAGATCTGAAAACCAAAACCTCCTTAAAAATCTATAAACCCTTCACCCTCCTGGCCAATAACTTCTATCGCACTCCTTAGCTAAACTATGGAATCCCACCCCCCACCCACCCCCCCGCTGTACTCAATCATTCTAATTTCAAATCTCTCCTCCATTCTTACCTTACCTCAAACTGGGACTGTTCCTGCTTCCTCTTTCAAACCTTCCTTCAGTCTCATCTACTAAAAACCTCTGAACACCAACATTATTGTTGATACAAGTTTAGTGTTTGTTCTAACACTTTGACTCATACTTTTAATTATATTATTTGTATTACTTTTGACTTTATCTAGATTTTAACATTTGTGCTTTTTAAACACATACTCCCTGATTTTGTATTTTAAATTGTATATTTATGTTTTTGTATGCTGTATATTCCATACTTATGTTATATTCTGCTGTATTATTATATATATGCTTTTCTCCCCGGGTCTCTGGTGAAAATGGGCTCTGCTTGGCCCAGTGGACTTCTCTGGTCATCAAACTGGAAATAAATAAATGCGTGTGTGTGTGTGTGTGTGTGTGTGTGTGTGTGTGTGTGTGTGTGTGTGTGTATATATATATATATATATATATATATATATATATATATATATATATATATATATATAAATAAACAAAGATACACAACCACCACACTGCGAAAACCACTCCCTAAGTAAGTATAATGAAAGTCCAAGTGCAAAAAACGGGAGGGCACAAAGGCAGTTTTTTCACATATCTGTATACCTCTATAATATAGTCTCAGCACCTATATTTCACCAAAACACTTTTCAGCTCTTCATGGTTCTATAGTATAATCTCAGCATCAATATTTCACCAAAATGCTTTTCAGCTCTTCGTGGCTATGGGACTTCCCTCTAGTTTGCAAAACTTTTTAGGCAGTATTCACTTCACCAGTAAAATCCACAAGATAAATGCACGCAGGAAAAAACGACTTCAAGTTTAAAGGCAGACTAGAGGGAAGTCCCATAGCCACGAAGAGCTGAAAAGCATTTTGGTGAAATATTGGTGCTGAGATTATACTATAGAACCATGAAGAGCTGAAAAGCGTTTTGGTGAAATATAGGTGCTGAGACTATATTATAGAGGTATACAGATATATGAAAAAACTTATCTACCTTTGTGCCCTCCCGTTTTTTGTACTTAGACTTTCGATATATATATATATATATATATATATATATATATATATATATATATATATATATATATATATATAAAAACTCTACACTTTTTGCCCTCTCCCCAACACCTCCACACTACTACATCCTGTATTGCTAACATTATACAGCTTTTTCTCCTGCTACCATCTCTATTTTAGTGCATTATTTCAACAACTTCACTTAACTTCTCTACCTCTTACAGCTCTCTCTACCACCTTTACTTGAGCATTCTCCTAGACTCCATTCCCTTACTTAGTCTACCTCTCAACCCACACATCAAAATGGCCTCAACACATACCTCTACATATACAAACCTACTACTCTTAACCACTATTCTAGCCTCTCTAACTCTACCCTACACACTAACCTTCTTTGAACACTTGTCTCTGCCTAAACTACACTATCCCTACCATAAAACTCTACTGGTTTCTCATGGAAACTCTCTCAACCACATTAACATAACCTCCACTTCTACCTATATACTTCCTAGGTATCACAGATCTTCCCATATTACTTACTTTAATAACAAAAAAACCCTAAATAACTACTACACATTCCTAAAGATATTACAAAACCTCAGCAGCATCCCCTATTAGATGGTGATATTCATCCAAACCCCGGCCCCAATTTTGGAATTCCAAGTAACCCACAAAACCTCACTTCACATAATTCCATTACCCCAAAAAGACCTGCTAACTCCCTCCTCATATCTCACCTTAACATCCTTAGCATTAATAATAAAATTACCCACCTTCATGCACTCTTATAGAGATGTACACATTTGATATTCTCTGTATTACAGAAACATGGCTAAAGCCCTCAACTCAGGACTAGGAAATTACCCCACCTGGATATAAAATCCTTAGATGTGATTGCAAAACCAAAAAGAGGGGAGGTGTAGCCATCTTGTATAAATCAGAGCTTCAAGTTTCACCCTTCAATGCGTCCCTACCCACAGATACTAATGCAGAAACCCTTACTGCTAAACTTCAAATCAACAACTCTAAATCCATCTAATTTGCTCCTATCTTCCTCCTGGAAACAACATCAGTACTCTTGAAAACTTACTTAGTTGTCTCTCTACCCACCTACCTCAGGAAACCATTGTACTAGGCGACTTTAACATAGACTGGGCTACATGTAGCTCCCCCAATCCTATCAATCACATAAATCTTTATGGTTTCTCACAAATAATAACCACCCCTACTAGAATCCATAAATCAAGTGGTAAGGAAACCACCCTAGACTGGATCCTTATTAACATCCATCCTGGCACTTATAAACCAAGAACCCAAGAACCCTTCCTGATGATATCAGTGACCATGCTCTAACCTATGTAATTAAACAAAAAAGTCTTATCCCTAATTGTAATATTTACAAAACCGCCATATCTAAAAAAACACGTTCAACCAGAGAGCTTCAAGAATGAACTGAAAGCATGTGGCTGATCACCACTGTATCATCTGCAACTTGATGAAGCAGTCACCTACTTTAATACTAGATTCCTACAAATCCTAGATTACCATGCCCCCTGCCGCTCCTCCCGAATTAGGACCAATATTGCCCCATGGCTCACAAAACAAACTAGGCAAAAGATCCTCCTAAGAAATAAAATTTGGACCAAATGGAGAGCCTCTAAAAGCCCATCAGATCACATTTACTTTAAACAGCTAAGGAATGCCACCAAAAAAGACATTCTCCTAGACAAAAAAACACTTTTACCTCCAACAAACCCACCACCAAAAACCACAAAAGTTCTGGTCAGGCATTAACAAACTACTCCAGCCAGGTGACTCTCAAACCCGTGTCCCATCAGGTATCATCCATAATAACCC